>NW_026061771.1:300000-600000 GCF_023897955.1 Schistocerca gregaria
AATGCGATGATTCTGACATTGTAGTAACCATACCAACAAAGAAACGCAAATGAGGGTTGTGCTTCCTGTAGTTTTCCTGAGAAATATTTCACATCAGGTAATTAATGAAATGCAATGTTTGTGTCTGTGTACTAATCATACCATAAACAGAAGCAAGTGAGGGAGGAGATTTCTGCAGCTTTTCTCTTAAATACATCACAAAGGGTAATAAATGAAATGCGATGATTCTGGCTTTGTAGTAACCATACCAACCAACAAACGCAACTGAGGAAGGATTTTATTGTAACTTCACTCAGAAATACTTCACATCAGGTAATGGATGAAATGTAATGATTGTGTCTGTGTACTGATCAGAACAACAAAAACAAATGCAATGAGCGAAGAGCTTTCTGCAGCTTCCCTCAGAAATACTTCACATCAGGTAATGGGCGAAATGTGATGATTGTGTCTGTGTATTAATCATTCCAACAAACAGATGCAAGTGAGGAAGGACCTTTCTGCAGCTTCTTTCTGAAATACATCACATTAGGTAATGGATGAAATGCTATGATTCTGGCATTGTAGTAACCATACCTACAAACAATCGCAAAGGAGTGAGGAGCTATCTGTAGCTTTCCTGAGAAATACTTCACATCAGGTAATGGTCGAAATGTGATGTTAGTGTCTGTGTATTAATCATTCCAACAAACAGGTGCAAGTGCGGGAGGAGCTTTCTGCATGGTCTCTCTGAATTACATTACATAGGGTAATTGATGAAATGCAGTGATTCTGGCTGCGTAGTAACCATTCCAACAAAGAAACGCAAATGAGGGAGGAGCTTTCTGTAGCTTCCCTCAGAAATACTTCACTTAAGGTAATGGATGAAATGTAATGATTTTGTCTTAGTACTAATCATACCAACATACAGAGCAAGTGAGGGAGGAGCTTTCTGCTGCTCCTCTCTGGAATACCTCACATAGGGTAATATGTAAAATGTGATGATTCTGGCTTTGTAGTAGCCTAGCAACAAACAAATGCAAATGACGGAGGAGCTCTCTGTATCTATACTCAGAAATACTTCACATAGGGTAATAGATGAAATGCGATGATTCTGGCTTCGTAGTAACCATATCAACAAACAATTGCGAATTAGGGAGGAGCTTTCTGTAGCATCCCTCAGAAATACTTCACACCATGTAATGAATGAAATGTAATGTTTGTGTCTGTGTACTAATCATACAACAAAATGATGCAAGTGAAGGAGGAGCTTACTGCAACTTCTCTCTAAAATACATCACATAGAGTAATAAATGAAATGCGGTGATTCTGGTTTTGTAGTAAGAATACCATAAACATATGCAAGTGAGGGAGGAGCTTTCTGCAGCTTCTCTCTGAAATACATCACATTGGGTAATGGATGAAATGCAATGATTCTGGCTTTGTAGTAACAATACCAACAAACAAACGCAAATGACGCTTGAGCTTTCTGTAGCTCTTTTCAGAAATACTTCACACATGGCAAAAGATGAAATGCGATGATTCTGGCTTTGTGTTAACCATACCAACAACAAAACGCAAATGAGCGAAGAGCTCTCGCTAGCCCCCCTCAGAAATACTTAACATCAGGTGATGGATGAAATGCAGTGATTGTGTATGTGTACTAATCATACCATAAACAGATGCAAGTGAGGGAAAAGCTTTCTGCAGGTTTTTTTTTCTGAAATACATCACATAGGGTAATAGATGAATTGCGAAGATTCTACATTTGTAATAATCATACGAAGAAACAAATGCAAATGAGGGATGAGTTTTCTATAGCTATTCTCTGAAATATTTGACATAGGGTAATAGATGAAATGTGATGATTCTAACTTTGTAGTGATCATACAAACAAAGAAATTAATATTAGGGAGAAGCTTTCAGAAGCAGCCTTCAGTAATATTTCACATCATGTAATAAATGAAATGTAATGATTGTGTCTGTGTACTAATCATACCAACAAACAAACACAAATGAGGGAGGTGCTTTCTGTAGTAATCATTCCAACGAACTGATGCAAGTGAGAAAGGAGCTTTCTGCAGCTTTCCTCCGAAATACATGTGTCTGTGTACTAATCATACAAAAACAGATGCAGGCGAGGCAGGAGATTATTGCAGCTTCTCTCTGAATTACATCTATTGCAGCTTCTCTCTGAAATACATCACATAGGGTAACAAATGAAATGGGATGAATCTGGCTTCGTAGTAACCATACCAACAAACAAATGCAAATTAGGGAAGAGCTTTATGAAGCATATCTGAAAAATACTTCACATCATCTTGTAAATAAAATTTAATGCTTGTGTCTGTGCACTAATAATACCAACAAACAGATTCAAGTGAGATAAGAGCTTTCTGCAAACTTCACTCTGAAATACATCACATAGAGTAATAAATGAAATGTGATGATTCTGGTTTTGTAGTAAGAACACCAACAAACAGATGCAAATGAGGGAGGAGCTTTCTGCAGCTTCTCTCTGAAATACATCACATAGGTTAACAGATAAAGAGCGATGATTCTGGTTTTGTAGTAACCATACCAACAAACAAACGCAAGTGACACTTGAGCCTTCTGTATCTTTTCTCAGAAATACATCACAAAGGGTAATAGATGAAATGCGATGATCCTGGATTTGTAGTAATAATACCAACAAACAAACACAACTGAGGTAGGAGCTTCCTGTAGCCCCCCTCAGAAATACTTCACATCAGGTAATGGATGAAATGCAGTGATTGTGTCTGTGTACTAATAATAACAACAAACAGATGTAAGTGAGGGAAGAGCTTTCTGAAGCTTCCCTCAGAAATACTTCACATCCGGTAATGGATTAAATGTACTGTTTGTGTTTGTGTACTAATCATACCATAAACAGATGCAAGTGAGGGAAGAGCTTTCTGCAGCTTTTCCATGAAATACATTACATAGGGTAATAGATGAAATGCAATGATTCTGGTTTGGTGGTAACCATACCAACAAACAAATGCAAATGTGGGAGGAGCTTTCTGTAGCTCTCCTCAGAAATACTTCACATAGGGTAATAGATGAAATGTGATGATTCTGGCTTTGTAGTAACCATACCAACAAACAAAGTCCATAAAAGAAATGTAATGATTTTGTCTCTGTACTAATCATACCAACAATGGGATTCAATTGAGGGATTAGCTTTCTGCAGCTTCCCTCAGAAATAATTCACATCAGGTAAAGGATGAAATGTAATGATTGTGTCTGTGTACTAATCATACCAACAATCAGATGAAAGTGATGGAGGAGCTTTCTGCACCTTCTCTCAGAAATACATCACGTAGGGTAGTGTACTAATCATACCAACGATCAGATGAAAGTGAGGGAGGAGCATTCTGCACTTTCTCTCTGAAATACATCACATAGGGTTATAGATGAAATGCGATGATTCTGGCTTTGTAGTAACCATACCAAGAAACAAACGCAAATGAGGGAGGACCTTTCTGTAGCTCTTCTCAGAAATATTTCACATAGGGTGATAGATGAAATTCCATGATTCAGGGTTTGTAGGAACCATACCAACAAACAAACGAAATGAGGGAGGAGCTTTATGTAGCTTCCCTCAGAAATATGTCACATCAGGTAATGGATGAAATGTAATGATTGTAGTAACCATACACAGGGTAATGAATGAAATGCAATGATTTTGGCTTTGTAGTAACCATTCCAACAAACAAACTCCATAAAAGAAATGTAATGATTGTGTCTGTGTACTAATCATACCAACAAAGTGATGCCATTGAGGGAGGAGCTTTCTGCAGGTTTCCTCAGAAATACTTCACATCAGGTAATGGATGAAATGTAATGATTGCGTCTGTGTACTAATTATACCACATAGTGTATGCTGCCTTGGTGTGTGCCTCGCCCTTGCCTTCGGCTGTAATTTGCACAGTGCCCGAAGGACTCAGTCCCTCCGGATTTCTTGCGCCACCACTTTTATTCCATCTTAGCCACGTATCACGGCTCTGGCATTGTCTACAGTGTCGGTTCGATGGTTGCTGGTCGTGTCGGTTATGCCCTAACTCTAGGGGACCATTGTGAACATCTTTCATTTCCGGCTGGCTGCAGCTTTTACACTGCTGACGTGGTCATCATCTTTCGAGCTCTAGAGTATCTCCGCTCCTGCTCAGGTGAGTCCTTCATTATCTGTGGTGATTACCTGAGTGGTTTACCAGCTCTCGACAAGTGTTTATCTCATTCTCGTCTGGTGATGGCTATCCAGTTGTCCCTGCATAATCTTGCCCGTTGCGGCGGATCTGTTGTCTTTGTTTGGAACCCAGGCTATGTTGGGATAGCTTGCAATGAAACTGTTGACTGCCTGGCGAAAGAGGCCACCAGTAAAGCATCTCTGGAGATTAGCCTCCCGGAGATTGATTTGCGGGCACTATTACGCCAAAAAGTTTTAGATTTATGGGACAGTGATTGGCGCAACCTGCCCATGCCAAACAAACTCCGTCATAACAAGGAGACGATGACTGTGTGGTGGTCATCCATGCGAGCCACCGCAGGGACTCAGTCATCCTTTGCTGTCTCCGCATTGGCCACACCTGACTGATGCCCAGTTATTTCCTGTGTCGTGAGGATCCACCTCTTTGTCGTTGTGGGGTGTCCTTGACAGTGGTCCATATTCTGTTGGAGTGCGCCCTTTTAACTGTGCTCAGGCAGACTTTTGTGATGGCTGAAATGCTCTCTGCACTTTTAACTGATGACTGTTCCATAGCGGACTTAGTTTTGCATTTTATTAGGGGCAGGGGGATTTTATCGCTTAATGTAAATGTGTGTGTTTTTGTGTGTGCTTTGTGTTGATTCTGGCCTTTGGGCTACGATTTTAGTCTGCTTTTTTTAATGTGTTTCTCAGTGGTTGGCTTTTCCTTTTCTGTTTCTATGGTCGGCAACCCACCGTCACTCTCCGTGTGATTTTAGTTCGTCTTGTCTGATCTTTGTCTCAGTTTCTCTCGTTCTGTGTCATCTGTCCTCTCGTTTGTTGATTGTTCTTATTCTCTGTGGGTGTTTTTAGTATTAGAAAAAGGGACCAATGACCGTAGCAGCCTGGTCTCTTTAACCCCCCAAAAACCAACCAATCCTAAGATGTCTACCTCAGTCGGAGATGAAATGTCAGAAATAATTTTATTCATCGACTGTGCCGTCCTCCCACAAGCCAGTCCAGAAGTTTTGACTAATGTGAACAGTCGCAGTGAAAGCCTATGTTGTGTAAATGTGTGCTTGTCTCCTGAAGTTTACCTTGTGAAAGGAGGAGTAGGAGGTCATTTAATGCGCGTGGTGTGAGTAGCTTCGCAGTATTTTCTATCCTTCACGTATCATGTGTTTTCATTCTTGATAAAACACTGAATATTAGTCATCGACAAAGTTTTTTGTTGTAGCTCGTGTATTTAGAGGAAACAGCACTAACCTGGCGTACATGTTTCCTTGGGATTGAACTAGAATGTAGTGACTTTCAGCCACAGTCTCCAACTGTTGTCACTATTTAACTTAAATTATTATCGGACCTGTCTGAGGAAATGTGTGTCAAGTAATGTACTTCAAAAGGCCATTCTGCTGTGCTCTAATTCCTCATGTTCATATACAGGATTGAAGCAGTTGAGAGTTGAGAAGCGTTGTGGGTTTGGGAAAGAATAAGATCTTTAGTCGACGTGAAAACACAGACAATGCTATTGTGGTAAACTGCAGTATTAAAAATTCTGTAACTTTACAAAAGGTCTAAAAGAGTCAGTAGAATCAGGTGTGACTGGTAAACCATTCTTTTTCAGGTGGTATACATTTTGTTATTTTTCATTTATAAATGTATATCTATCTGCTCCAGGAGATACATTTTCCTGCCACTGGAATGAATATGCAGGTTTTTCTGCATATCATTAACAATGTGTTTGTTGTAGAACATGTCTTCCACAGTGGCCGACATTGAAAAATGATTTGAGTGAAAGCCATTTCCTTCTGTAAATGAGTGTCCTATGTCTGTGTGGTAAGGCAGGGCAACCTGGCCATTGTATTTTATATTCTGTACCATTGCAAGTTGAAATCAAACTTCACACACACACACACACACACACACACACACACACACACACACACACACACACACTAACTTAACTACGTAGATCTTCTTTAGTTACATCTGAGCTTCCAGTGAACATAATTCATATTTATGCATTATATTTAGCACATGGGGAACATGTGCAAACTCAGTTGATGAGAAATAAAGGATATAATGTAAGTAACTAATTCATTTTTCACCTAATTAAATCTCTCCTCATTTTCATTCAGAAAGCCTTAATCTATGTCACAGTGAAAGCCACGTGCAGACAGTGGCCAATAGCCGCTCTCTCCGGTTTCGTAATAGGGACCCGCTCTGCCCTAGTCCAGCCAGTCTGGTACTCGCTCTGGGTTTTGTTTCTATCTCGGTGGTAGTGCATTCTGGTCGTTGCTCGTTGTTGACAATACCCTGGCTCTGGTTCCGAGTGGATTTACGTTTGGTGTTTGGTGTCCACAAGCATCTGTTGTTTATCTCTTCCTCCTTGTGTCGCCTATAGTCGGTAGTGGTTGGTTGTTGTCAGGTGTTGTTGGTCTGTCATCCGACTTGTCCTGTGTTTACCTTGTGGTGCGTGCTCCACCGCTGGCGTCTTCCCTGCCTGGCGGCTGCGATCCGCAGCCCCAGCCATTCCTGCTGATGGTTGTGGTTACCACAATTTACTTCGCTCCTACCACATTGTCGTCAGTAATTGCAGTAGTCATTTTCAACATCTTCTCAACCATCTTTGAAACATTTGTACCACTTGTAAAGTCTTGTACTCGTAGTAGAGTCGCCAAAAGCCACACTCGATGTTTAGAATGCGATACTGCACTTTGCTCCATTTTTAAACAAAATTTAATGGAGAATCTTTGATCCATCTTTTTTGAAAGTAAAAATTCTCTGAGCACTCAAAAACAAAAACCTCCTTTTCCACTGTCAACAATGAACTAAATACTGAAAATAGATGTAAATATATGTACGGTACATCAGGAACACGTGTACTAATAAGAAAAGAACAAAAATGTATACAGCCGACAGAATTAAATTCCTGTAACTTTTTGATCACACCTCATATGCAGTGTCTGGAAAAAGGAAATAAAGCACCCATAACAGTGTAACTTTGTACAAGTACAAACTATTAGCGGGCATGTACACAATTAGAGCAGCGATTCTCAGCGAAAGTAGAAAGGCCACTAGTGTTGATGGTGGAGGGTATACAAGAGGTGTGAGCACCATCGGGTAGACTACTGATGAGAGGTGTCACATTGTGTTCAGTGTTGAATCACGGTTCTGCACTATCCCCGATGACCACTGTCAGCACGTGTGGTGGCAGCTTGGGGGACATTCCATTCTTCCAGTGTTTTGGAAAGGCACAGTATGGCCAGCAAATGGTTATGATTGTAGGTTGCAGTTGATAGTGATTGAGGGAACTGTGACGGAACAACAATCTTTCAGATGTCGATAATCCTCGTGTTACATCTTGTATGACAGTATCGTGATGTTATTTCCAACACAACAGTGCTCATCCACATAGTGGCATGTGTATGTATCAATTGTATGCATGGTATTAGCTGCTCCCATAGTCAGCAAAATCCTTAGATATGTTCCCTGCAGAGCATATGTGGCACGAGCTTGGACATAAACTCTGCCCCAGTGTCAGTATCCAGAATATTGTGGACCATTACAACAGTTTGAGGCCAGCTTGCCTGAGGAAGGAATCTAGTGGCCTTACGACACCCTCCCAAACAAACAAGTGTATGCAAGAAGGGCAATTGGGTGCATGTCATATTGATAAGTGAGCTCATACTGCCAAGTTCTTTGTAAATCTGACTCAATTTTGTAATCACTAAAGTAACATCACATACCGACTGAACCCATGGCATTTCTTTTCTTTCTGTGAATTTCAATTTCTTAGCTGGGCAGTGTTTGTGAACATCTTGGGCTGAAAGAAAATTAGCATGATATAGAGACGTGAAACTATTAGAGACGTAATTAAATGTAAAAGTGTCACTAAAAACATATTTAAAGTGAAAAGCCTGAAAAGACACCAAGTTGTGTGTCCAGAAAAACTGTATCACAATGGGTTAACAGTGAGCAGCAACTGCAACCAAATGGGAAAATTATCTTCTTCCGGCCCAGGATGTTGTAGCAGATTTTCTGCAACTTCACATTCCTAATGCTTCTGTATATTTTTTCCTGTTTCTACAAAGTCCATTCCTGGCAACTATAATTAAAATGATCCAAGTCACTGTCCTTCTTTGTATACTAAGGTGTCTGTCTGTAAATAATTTACTCTTATTTCTGGAGGCTTGGGCATTCCAATTCTTCTCCTAATATCCTCTAGCTTTTGCCCTCAACTATGTTGGCACGGATCTTGAACCTGCATGAATTTTGAGTAGCCCTGAAGCTTATTATCCATGGGAAAAATGGATATAAAGAACTGAAAGTGAAGTTGTCAAAACGATGCAATGGTAAAGAATTGATATGTTTGTAAGCACAGATACAGATATTTGAAGTATGAAATAGCAAAATGCCTGGATAGGGGAACAAGCTGGTGGCGTATTTAATGAAAATACAAAAAATTAAAGAATCTGTAGTTACAAATAAGTCAGTTCTTTACTGTTGCACCCTTTTGACAGTGTCACCTTCAGTCTTTTATATCTGTTTTTCTTGCTAATAAGCTTCAGGATATTTATGAACATTCATGTCAATGAAGTCGTTTGCTTAATAAGCTTATCAGTGACAATAGTTTCAGTAATTTGTGAATGAATTCAAGAATGTCTGTGGGTAATGGAATTGAACTGTTAACATTAGTAATATTTTGGAAAGTTTCATCATCATAACACTATTTACTACTTTTTACTGATTTTTCTCATTTCTGGTCCCGGTTTGTTTTGTTTAGTTTTATAAAACTTCCACTGTCCCGATGTTTTTTTCTTCCAGTATGATGAAATGATGCTTATATGAAACTGAGTTGATCCACATAAAGCACTTGCAGTCCCTTGCAGGCCTGCATACAATAAAAAGTATTTAATATTGCATTTTTTGTAATCAGTTCAGCATGCATCTCTGTATACATAACCTGTCAGTAGCTGCCCACAGAGTTATTTTCAATTTTCCTGTAATTAAATAACATAAAACATGATAAATAGATGTAAAAACTTTTTATAATATGGAAAAATGCCTGTACACCATTATTATTTGCTGTATGTAGATAGTCACAGGATATGTGATGCATTCCCTTATGGATCTGAGTTACTGGGTACACATTTGTTTCCATACTATTCGGGCCCACATAGTTAAATGTACAGTTCAGTTTATCACGTTTTATAGATAATTTCACTTCAAAATTTCTCTGAGGGTTGAAATGCTTTTATAAATATGTAATGTTGGATCATTGGCTGTTGTCAGCTTAGCATATAGTTTTAATGGTCTTTTATCCATTCTGGATCTTTCTGAACTCAACAGCTGTGAACAAATGTTGATTAAGAATGCAACCAACCATGAGTACTTCTAAAAGTATTTATTTAAATGCCATTACCAGTCTCAAGCTATTATGTCTGTCTACAGGTTTTTATTTTATTTACTTACTTTGTTTTAAGTAATTGCAACAATGTGCTAATATACATGTATTTGATAAAATATAAAATGAAATACTTATATACCCTCGATTTGTTTTATCGGTATCATTTAGGCTTTCTTTGGTCCTTAAGCATTTTCAGCATGACACACGAAGAGTTAAGAATTATAGACAATGCACTTATTCTAAACAATCCACTGTGGTGTGCACACACTTCACAGTATTTTTCATCAGTTGCAGCCTTTGACAAGTACTTCACATGTAATGATTTTGCTTACAGTGAAAAGTCTATCCACTGACCAACGATATCACTCATTTCTCAACAAGGAAACATCTCATCTACTGTATGTTAAGTAAAGAATGTGTGGACGATACAAATCTAAATAACAGAAAAATGCTTTGTCCAGAAAAGTGCACTTCTTACAAGTGAGGAACTCTAATTGTAGCATGTCATAGGAGAAATTAACAAGAAGATTTATCAGGCTACTCTCGAGAAGCAATGGCATGTGTTTTGATTTTGGTCCCTGACAATATTCTTCAATGGATGTTAAGTTGGGCAGCTGGTGGAATAAGCATACCCTTGTTCAGAGTCCTAACACAGACCAATCATGTTTAATTTGTGTGAAAAGTGCAATGAACATTTTCAGGATTGTTTGTTAGCCAGCTGTAGTTGCTCATTTAGAATTTGCTGAGATGAATTGAAGGTGTGAATGCATATTTCTAGTTATTTTAAGATACCCATTTTCCTCCATAAGTTAGTTGTATATTTTGTTTGTAGATTATCTTTAGTGTTTGAAATGCTGTATCTATATTGAGCCATGTGAGTGGCAGTTGCAGATGTACTTAAATGTTTTCAGTCTAAAAGCATCCTTGTACTTATGATATCTTGAAGTTGCTGCCAGTCAGGCCAAGATAAAATCTGATGCAATTGTCACAATCAGTACTGTGTACTCCTCAGTTTTTAGAGACCCAGCCCAATGGTTTTGGTTTTATGTACTATGTTATGTTGCCGCATTTAGTGTGCATCTATGGGCTTAAAGTCGAAATTGTGCAGAAAATATTAGTAAGTTACTTTATTCAACCATAGAATATTTATGAAATATTACATATGTCATGTTAATTGAAAGAGGAAACAGTTTTTTAATTAACTAATCCATACATACATCAATAACATCTTTTACAGTTGTAGATGATGATGATCTGCTGTTAATTTTGAAGTGTTTTGTACAATTTTTTATACACATTGCCAAACAAGTTTACAATTTATGTAAAAAAAAAGTACAGTTTGTGTCACATAACTACACACTGGGTGAGCGAATATTTGTAGTTTGGGCACTGCCTTTCAGCTGTTTTAAGTACCTTGACAATACTTTTAGCATCCCCTTGTATTCTTTGTGTTGTCTCTTGAGCCCATTTGAAAAAGCAGAGTCATCAGCTCACCACAAAGTTAAGATGACAAAATTGGATGAAGGATGGAAATTATCCATCACAGACACTGGGTGCAGAATTTCACATTACTTCTAGTTAAATAATAATAATTTTTTCAATGCCTGCTTGATGTTATATAAATAATCATGGACTTTTTAGTATTAACTATTTGAGAGGTATGCTTCATTTTTTTTAATATTAGGGTTTTAATGCATTCAAAAAAATTATGGTGCAGTTTTATTCCTTTGTAGAAAATACTGGCTGTTGTTTTGTTTATCTTGAAACATGAGTCGGACAAAACTGATATTTACTCAGATCATGTGAATACAGCTGTTTGTGAGATAACTGCTTTCTTCTGTATAAGCCAAAAATATTGTTATTCAGTCTGATATTATGTAATTGCCCAAAGTATGAGGTTTGCGGTGGGATTATTTGGGACAGAGATGCTACATATAAGTATGTTGTGCAAACAATAATGTAAAATGAATGACACAGAGGATGATGTGAAGTTTGCACTATGTGCATATTTAGACTGCTCAGCTATAACTGAAGTTGTATTTACCAAATGTTGAAAATTGATCTTCTACCTTAAACTTATAATTACCTTTGATGTTTACATTCTGTATGTAGCAAACATCACTATAGAAATCCGCCATTCCGCTGCTTGTAAAAGTTGTAACTGCTTGATAGTAATTTGTCATGTTGACATAATGATTATTCCTTAATCTAGAATGTTTCTAGTTACGTAAGTACTTTTATTCATGTTATATAGTAACCTGTTTATACATTATGTATGTAAATGTTTATTGTTCGCTAGGAAACTTAAGTTTGGGTCAACACAATTCCAAACAGATAGTTATAATTTATGATAATAATTAAAATAGTTTATGCACAATTATCTTAAAATATTCAAAATTAAATGTAAACTTAGTAACATTCAGATTAATGCTTAAAGACATTCTTTCCTTTCTTACTGTACACTGATTTCTGCATGCATTTTTAAGTGTAAAGATGCCTTGCTGGTACCTGATACTTAATGCTGTAAATGTTAGCTGTGTTAGCTTCAGTTTTGCTTGGTTACTTTATATTTGTATGCATCATATGGGAGAAGTCAAAACAATACTACTTTTGTGTAAAACAAATGAGCTCTGTATTCGCATGTTAACAATACTATCAGAGCTAATGACATTCTGTGATAATCAGAAACGTCATTTCTATGATGTATCTGGATGTAACAGCATAACTAGTGCTACGATGGGGCTGATTTGACGATGGGACTAGTGCTACAATGGGACTGGCGTGGAAATGAAAACATTCTTGAGTGGATGACCATCTCTGGGGTGCAAGAATTTCTCTTGATAGGTGTGCAGCCACCAGGATTACGCTCTGTTCCTAGCTGTACTGGACATTCCATATTTCTTAGACTCCTGGATCAATCTGTACTGCTATCACGCTGTCTACCACACCCTGTTCTTTGTACCTCCCTTTGCAGGTGCAGTGGGTAACATGACACTTGCGAAGAGGCTTCAGTTTCCTTTCCAAGAGAAAATTGGTCCTACACAGACCCATCCTCACTCCACACATGAACAACAGTTCTCAAATTTTATATGGATATGAATCTGTATGTGCATCAAAGCCCTTCTTATGCAACACAAGACATGGGTAGCCGACATACGTTTGCGGCACTGTGAACTGTAACTTGACAGCTTACCACTACCTTATCCAAGACTGCCTCTAAAGTAGTGGCAATAAAGGCTGTGCATATGTGGCACGTACTTCTTTTTGAGAACATCCATCAGGGGTTTCAGAGTATTTAATTCTACAGCATCGAATGTGTCACGAAGTGCTCTTTGACCCAGTTAAGTTATAACATTACATAAATAACCCACAGCACAGTGAACAGTATTAATGGCGATGATAACGACATTGATGACATGAACAACACTTATAATAGTCTATTCACTGGACAGTAAATTTGTAATTATTTATTTATTGTGTTAGATGAGTTGATTGTTAATCAGTGCAATGATGACTGCATTACCACCTGAAGCAAGACTGCTTAATACAAATTTCTGCTTTATTCAATAAATTTTTCGTGTGCACATATGTTGCTGCAACAATAAAGTAAAATTAAATGATATGATTGAATTGTTCATTTGATGGAATTCTGTATTCATTTGGATGTTAAATACACCAGTGTATCATTTCTTTAATGCCTCATCTGAATCCTTGTCACTATTGCCATTTTTATCTCGAATTTATGTATAGCATTGCCTAACACTTGTTTGTAATTTAGTTTTCAGAGCTATAATTGTAAAAAAAAAAAGTTCTTTGTGTTTAATATGTTATTTAAGTTTAGTATGATGTTTCACTGTTAGTATGTTCTGAACATTAAAGAATTTTACTAACTATCCTGAAATACATTATTAAAGTTATCCCCTACTGTCACTCGCAGTGTTTTGTAAGTCATTGTAATATGTTGATGCTGATTTACACTTTTATGGCCACTTACTATTATTTTGTTACTGATCTCTTATAAAAGCAAATTCTTGATTTATATACATCATCTATTTTTATATCTTTATTGCCTGTTGCGGAAAGTGGATGTTAACAATGTTGTTGAATTATAGTGTAAGCGGCTATGCCTTCATCCAGAAAGAAATAAAAATATGTTTGACATGTATAGGTATTTTAATTCATCTCCCTAAGGATATCTCACATATAACTTATTTCATCTCTGGCAGTGTTTATTAATTTGATGTGTTAGTCAGGAAGCAACCTCAAGATGTAAAACAAACTCTTGCAACGTTTTTGTCCATAAAATTTGGAATTGGGAAGAAAGATAATGGTGGCAAGTGCTGTTATCAAACACACAACACTGAAATGGTTGTATCTGAGTGGTTATACACTACATTAGAACAGAATTTTCCAATAATCAAAATTTCTTTTGTGACAGCATAATGGGATAATTTTCTCCTATTCCCACATGAGGGTGCACAGATAGCTTGAGCATTTGGGAGCTTCTTCCATACTCAGTTAAGAGAGTTAGCTCTGCCAGTAACACTGTGACAGTTTTTTATATACAGAGGATGACAGTGTGCGGTTCAACAGGCAGGTCCTGTCAATAACAGAGAAGCTGTTAAAAGCTTGATTTCTCCCTAAAACCTTAAGGGGCAAGTAAATCTGAAAAACATATCTAAAAATTTCATAATCTTGTTCTGATTGTGTAGAAACAATTGTTACTCCTAAGTAACACTCGGACGCAATAAATAAGCCCTGTTGTGGTAAATAAATTTACACTCATATTTAGGGTACGTTAATTATCACATTCGTTTAGGGAGTGACTCTTTATCATGTTAAGGCACCATTTTCAAAATTTTAAGTGGTATGTAAAATCTTGTGGCTTTTGCAAACTGAAAAAGAGGAACTTGCAGTTTATTCCATGCCATCGACAGGAAAACTGTGAAGGCCTAATGATGTAAACAGAAAGGTATACTAGGGTTTATCCTCCCATTCTTAATGATGCTTTCACCGTGCTCTCCCAGAAAGTGGGTGGTGACAAGTGCATGGCATACTGTCTCATCTGTTCCAAAACACAAATATTAGGGTATGAGATTGATAACCATTTACCATTCATTGTTCCACAGTGAGAAATATTTATTGGATTTTTCAGATTGGTGCAACAGGTAAATCAAATATACTGGTGCCCGTTGCAATTTATTCCTTCAAAATACCTATAGAAACAACTGTGGGAGCTCTCACACAGAATCTTTGGTTTGTCATCTCTCTGTACTTATGTCTGGTTTAGGCAGCACACGATCCACATCTCCATTCAACAACCTGTAGTAGTATTCATGGAAATCCGTAGGAAACCCACCGTTCCATAGTAACACTCTTGTCTCTCATTTGCTGTGAATAGATCTTTAAATTTGCTGCTGCACTTTGTACTTTCTTGATGCAGTGGACCTGCTGTGCAGTTCCAATACTTCTGGCCATGTAATTTTATTTCTGTTAGCAGATGATTGAGGTCCTTAAGAAAGCACATATCTACTCAGACTCATGATAAAGTAATGTAACCACTCTTAACAAACTCCTCTAATGAGACGAGTGTTCAACGGAAACAATGGTATTGTCAGGAATGCCCCTAGGGAAGTGTTTTCTGTAAACATAATGATTTGGCAGGCAGGGTGGGGAATAATCTGCGGTTGTTTGCAGATGATGCTGTGATACAAGATGATTTAGACAACATTTATGGTGTGTGTGTGTGTGTGTGTGTGTGTGTGTGTGTGTGTGTGTGTGTGTGTGTGTGTGTGTGTGTGTGTTTGTGTGTGAGTGAGTGAGTGAGTGAGAGAGAGAGAGAGAGAGAGAGAGAGAGAAGGATGTGTTAACGGTATTTTCAAATGACATGTAAGTTGTACATAGATGCTTTGGGAACTCGTATGGGAATCCCTGGAGAGAAAGCAATATTCTTTTTGAGGAACACTGTATAGAGAAATTTTGAGAACTGGCATCTAAAGCCAAATGCAGAATGATTCTACTGCCAGCAGCATACATTTTGCATATGAATTATAAAGATAAGCTATAAGATACTGGGGCTTACACAGACGCATATAGATATTCATTTCTACCTCACTCTTTATGCGAGTGGAAGAGGAAAGGGAATGACTAGTAGTGGTACAGGGTACATGCACACTACAGCTGCTGGTGGAATATGTATGTAGGTGTGGCCAGGCTCATAACAGGAGCTGTCATTCAATCTTGCTGTGACAGAAAAGTTTCTGGATCATGGTCGCCAGTGTCCATTTTCTCCTCGAGTTCAAAGACACTGCCAAGCCATGACTTCAACCCACAGGTGGACCTCCACAGCAGGGTGGAAGCACAAACACTGCTGTGCCTTGCTGATCTTAATTAGTTAACTCCACTTTTCACAAATCTATACATACACGACAAAGGGCACACACGGTTGGTTGGCCCACACCTACTGATTACTTAAAATATGTTTTTAACAATTACGAATATCGTTCCTCGGCGTGAGAGATAATAAATGCATTTCAAGTTCTTGTTAAGTTTGATCACACTTATAACATTTCCAGTTATGTGAAATAGTATGTAATTAATTCGTAAGGACATAGTTTATAACCATGTTATGGTGGAAATAGTTTAACTGTTCTTTACCATAGGGAGTCACATGCTGATTCTGGGCTCTGTACTGCACTACGTTACTTCAAATCTGATTTGTGACAAATATTAAATGGTGTCTCTGTACAGGTTGACTTGTCATTTTCCAGCTAAGTCTCTTTACTTTTGACTATTTTGGAGACTATGTCATTATTGTGACACAACATCACATTGCAGCTTAAGATATTTGTAGCACCAACATTTACAACTCAATTTTAGGACAGACACTGTGTACATATATTATTTTTTAGATGATATTGTCCCTTCTTTTATACCTCCATACAAAAATAGTATAGGTAATTTCCTCTATGTATCCACCTGACCCCAGGTAACACCATCCCTTCTATGGGTCCGTCTATGTCCCCCTCACTTCCATACATAAAATTGGGTTCACTGAACTTAAAAATTGAAACTATATCTCTTTCTGTGTCAAAAGTGTCTACATAGCATATTTAAGTTTTACTTGATACATGGGTTTCCTACTACTTTCCATTCTGTCACTCTTACTGTGTCTTTCACTGAGTCATACCTTCCCTCTATGTTATATTAACATTTAATAATGTGCTTTCTCTGATACAAACTTAAGATTAACTACAGACTGTTCATTAAGACCTCATTTACTGTTACACATGGAAATGTTGTTATCCAGTTTGTTCTTATCAATAGAGTTGTGCACCACTCATTTTGAAATCATGAAGTAGTACTGAGAATACAGAAGTTTCCTTTAATTTGTTACTTTTCCTCTCAACTACTTTGTCATATACTAGGTATATATGTGATACAGCAGCTTTTCACTTTCCACTGAGAACACAACTATCTTTTTGTTAATCCCAATTGAAAAAAAAACATTAAATTATCAAACTCAAAACCTTTATTTATTGTGTGTCAAACACTTTATGCCCAATTATGTAACATATGTATAACTATCAGCTTTTTCATACACTTTGACACGTATAAGGTTCACACACAAGTTAATAGCATTTTCGTTTTGCATGTTGCTGCGGGTTTCTTTATCAATTGCCATTTTAATTTGTAGTTCACTGTTGCTATCTCAGTTTACATTTTGACATTTGGAGATAGTGAGTGGAGCTGTGGACGCTAGAAAGTGGAGTGCCAAATGGAATAATCTGAACATTTTCTTCTTGAGTTCAGTAGAGGGGTGACAGCAGTGAAGGCAGCCAGAAACATCTGCACCATATGTGGGGATAATGCTATTCATCAGAGCACAGCAAGAATATGGTTTTCTCGTTTAAAGGAGGACCATTTTCACATTAGTGACCCACTAAGTTCATAAAAATGCGAAGGCCTTCCTGAATATCATGGAAAGATTAATCCTCAGTGATGCATGCAAATGTATTCAAGATCTGGGTCATTGATGATCATGATGATTCCACCACTGTGCAAATTTTGCATGAAACAGAAAGGTTTCAAAATGAGGTGTATGAGTACCGCATGTCCGAAGTGAAAATCGCAAAAATCAGTTGGTGGCCATATCTATCTCTATTTGCTCATCATCAAGTGGCTCATGAAATACTGAACATTACAATTGTTGTGGGGTTAGGGGTCAAACCCGGGACTCCACATGGCAGACCTGAAGCTGGGACCCACCACACCGTATTTCGTCAGGAGGCCGAGCAAGTTCAAGAATTTTGAGAGACAGTGCAGAGTGATACAGCGGTATTCAGTAACATTGCTTTATTCAGCTAATTTACAGTATTTGATGGTGAAGCGTAGTGTCAGCGTGCTGCCCGCCCGATGTCCTGCAAGTCCAGCCGGCTCAGCAGACTCCTGGTATGCCGATGCCACTGCTGTTGTTATCAAGGCTGCCTGCCAACGGAACTTGGCCGCCGCTCTCCCGGTCACCACCCAGCGATGCGTAGCGCCTTGTGACTTTCTCTGCCCCATTAGGCCTGCTCTGTCTGACCAAGGGATGAAGGTGGATGTACTGGTGACCCGTGGCCCTCAGGCCACCGCTGCTCCCAACTAGTGACCTGACTCAAACCTTCGCGCACCTGGATTCTGTGCTGAAATTTTCCGCTAATGGTGCTTGCCGGATGGCAACACCCACTGCCATCTCTGGCGCTGTCGTAGTGCTGCTCTGCTACCCTCAGGGTATGCCTCGCCCAGACCCAGTATGCATGGTGGGAAGCAAACTTGGCAACTACACTAGAGTGGAACTGAGACCCTCCTGGACCTGCTGCAGACCTCTCTCACTGCCGTTTTTCAGGCAGACCATGCTATCTCCAAGTGGAAGGATGCCATTCTACCCTCCCCTGGCGTTGTGTCCCCCAATGCAGAATATAGCCCGAGCAACAACATAGAAACAAAGTACAAAATTTATACAGAATGCTTATAATATTGCTGCCAGACTGGCCACTATAAGCATAGAGCAGCACAGGTCTGTCCCGACGTTCCACTGACCTGGCAGACCCTGTCAAGGTAAACTTGCCCGTCTATTTATATTGGTTTCTCCCTTGCTTCTGACATAGTGTCAGAGAGAGACAGGAACAATTGTAGGGATAAATTCCTACAGGTCAGCCATTTACAAATATCCTCTCCTGGCTCTGGCCTAGTGCCCCACCTCATATATCCACTAACTAAGAGCAACGCTGCAGTTTCCTACCTTGTTGTTGCTCCACTCAAAACAAATCGTGCATGCAATACCGCTGTCGCAGCTCTGCGACGGCAGGTGCCATGTTTACCTTGCCTGGCCTGCTGCCTGTCGTCCGTTACGGCACTCTGCCAGCGGCCCCAGATTTCATCCCCCAACAGCGCCTTCATTGAATTTCGAAAAAATTTCCCTTTCCCTTGACTAGACTGACACTAGTGCAGCACTATCCTGGTGATGAACAATTGTGTCTGTATTCTAACATAAGGAAAAGAAAGGATTGGTTGGGGCCAAACAAAGGAGCAACATCCCATACAAAAATCTGCATGCTTTCACAAAAGATAATGTTATGCATCTAGTGGGACGACGATGGTGGGTTGTATTATGAATTGCTTCCGCAAGATGTAACGGTGGTTGCTGACATTTTCTGTCAACAGAAAAGATGTCTTGCTTATACAGTCTAAGAACAGCAACCAGGAAGTCCACGTGAAGCAATACTGATCCATGAAAGAGCCTGCCTGCATTCCGTACAGTATTTTTTTGTCAGTCTAGCAAAAGTTGGGTTGGGAAGTCATGTCACACCCACCTTATTCACCTGATCTTGTGCCTCAGATTTGAGCCTTTTCCACTCTCTATCAAATAACTTTCATGGAACTTCCCTTTCGGGTTAAGAAAGTGTTCTGAACATGACTCAATGAATTCTTCACCAGAAAACCATGCCATTTCTATTTCGCAGAATCGAAAATTTCCCCAATGTTTGCTGTCCATCGTAAGCACTGAAGGATGATATATTATTGTACGCTGAAGTCTCTGTTATGTTTATTAAACCTATAGAAAAAGTATAAAAACTAATGCACCAGCTACATACCTGTGTTGGGGCCTAGCGCAATGGTTATCATATAAACATGACGTAGAAGGTTGTTGGATCAAAAAACGACAAATGAAACTTTTTTTCAATTTATAAATCCGATCAAAAGAATGTGATTATTAATTTTATTCAATTAATTCGTTTACACGTAATTTTTGATATTATTGTTTGTTTTATTTACCCTTATTTTTCTTTCTGTCATTCTTTTTTCTCCTGGAATCTGCCTGTGTCACCTATAATGTGGAAATAATTGTTAATGTGTGTGTGTCCGTCTCAAGTTGCTTCGTAGAGGTTAGCTTTAACCACCATAAACAAAGCAAGTGCGATTTTTAAATCTGCACAGATTGTTGATTGCTATTCTCTTTGATGCATTTCACATCATGGGGTTGTGGTTAGCTTAGGACACATATTTGAATTCAGGGCTTTGTCTGCCATGGTTGTCATTTCTCACTTAGAATCAGCTGTCCATAGACCATCTCACATTTCCAACGTACCTGGAAGTGGCTGCCTCCGACATTACTCTGCATTAATTATTGCATAGTAATGAAGTAAAACAAATTAATATTTCCACTTTGACAGTTCTCTGCAATTTATTGCATAATTTGGTAAACCATAGTGTTTTTTCTGACATGCTCTGGTGGTTTCCGGTGATTAAGGGTGTCAGTGTGGTACTGGTGTGCAAGACTCACACTCCCTCTTGGCTATCAAACTTACTTGGGTTGCTTCGCCGATCATCTTTTCAGGATAGCCAGCTGTGATGTCCTGCACGACTTCTTCTCTGAATATAGGATGCTACATGGAGGAAATTTTTTATACTTTAAAATATTCTTGAGTGTACGGAGTTATTATAAAACTCAATCTCACTGTATTTTCATCACACACAACAGTTTCTGACAGACCGGAAGGTTTCAAGCTTACAAAAAATGTTTTAGTTGTATGAAAACTATCACATTAATTTTTCCATAAATACAGTCTACAAATCTCACAAAGTTTAACAAGACAACTGTCTAGACCTTACTTATTGATTCTTTCTCTTACATTCGTAATTGTCCCTTCTCTTCTTTCAACAACATTCAAATGTTCACACAGTATGTTTCATGTCGCATGGAGTACGGCGCGTTTATTCCTTGAGCTGGATGTGTAACTATAGGCGACTACATGCCCACGCCGATCATCCGTCCCATACACGTCCGTCCTGCACACACACATAACTGTGGTGCAGTAGACACAGTTCTACTCATCTCTAAAATAACGCGTGTTCAAGACGGTGGAAATACGAGGGTCTCTAGAATTTACTCCGAAATTCCTTAGGCATTACAATGCCTTCCAGAATGCTGGAAGTTAGAAAAGTATAATTATTAAAATGTCATTATTTCAACACCCCCCCCCCCCCCCCCCAATCAATTTAATAATTTCCTAAATTGCTCATAAAATTCACTATCCCCAGCTTTTAACACAGTCCATTGAAACGTGCACTCTTAGCTACTTTTGGTAAAATATGGGCCATTTGTTCCTCGGAGCTAATGTATTGAACATTCAGATGGCCTTTGTTGTATAGCTCTTGTGTAGAACGGATTTCACATCCACATGCTTCAGTCATCTATGTTCCCACTTCCGTAATTGACAGATTCTTCAAGAAGATGCTTAAGCCATGGGGTGTCTGTCATAGCTGTCGCCGAAGCTGGATATTCTGCTTCTATTTCCTAGTGAAACTCATCTGTCTCCTTGTCACCAGAAACAGTATTTTCAAACAAAAAACTATAAGAAAGTGAAGAAGACAGAAGATCTACAACATAACACAGTCAGAATCAACATAGCAGTAATAGCATTTAAAATTTCCTTTTTGTAACACCGGCCAACATCAAGTGTTCCTTTAATATATTAAAGAATTCATTTCAAAAATTTCTACTCTAATTCTGTTGGTTTATTTTGCTGTCTACTAAAATAGTTAAGTGATGCACTTCGTCTGGTCACAGCTGTCATTATATACATTGAAAAACACAGTAATTGTCCATCTGGTTTAAATTCATCCATTTGACCACACGCATCTCCACTGGATTTGACTTCCATCGATGTTCTCAGTGCTTACAGTCTTCCATGTTGAATCTTTTCAATAAGTATTCAATATGAACATAGTGACAAAGAAACATTTGGCCACTGTTGCTCTGCATATTGATTCTGAGGAATGATTTTGGTTCTCCAAGTTCTCACATTCGACATTTTAACTAGTTCTTAATGTAGGTGACTTTTTTTTTTACTATTACATCCAGCTGGAATATTATCTACTTATGGAAGCAAATTGAGTATAATGATCATCAATGATTTCAACATAGAGACATCTGCCAATTTTGGGTTGTCGAAACATGATTTCCTTCTAAAACTGTCAAAAGTTTTTTTTTAGTTTGCATACAAGACTTTTCTTAACCTTTACACCAGGTCTCAATGCAGGGATCAATTTTGTACATCTGTTTGTTCCATAAATGAATTATGTTCCTTCACCACACTAAGGAGCATTCTTAGTGTTGTGAATTGAGCAAGTGGAGTATAGTCATATCTCTTTCAATATTTCCAGACATGTCTATTTTTACTTTGAACATCCTCTTACTGTCAGTGATACTTTTATTTGCTGTAAGTGGTGCATAAGTCAAAGTTCCAGTAGATGACTGAGAGCCCAGTTTTTCCTTGATTGCTTTTTTTCCATTCTTCTTCTACTTCTTCTTCATGATGCCTAACCTGAACGTCTTCAGACTTCTGAGGTAAGTTTTCCCACGAATATTTTTGCATTCAAGGGAAACACTGCATAATCCTTGAAAAACATAATTTTCTTGTTATTCTATTGCTTTTCCGCAAAAGTTTCTGCTGGCTTCCACTTCTTCTGACATTGTGGGCCTTGAGTTCCCTTCAACAGTTTACACAAAATCAAGGACTTCAAAACAGAACTAACTTTGAGGAAACTGAAGAATGTTCTCAATTACATTGTTCACTTGAATGGTCTTCTTCAAGATCCAATCATCATTGCTTTCACCTACAAATAGAACCTTATCTTTTTCAAAAATTACATCTCTCCCAAATACAACTTTGTGTTGCTTGGCGCACGATATTCTGTGGCTAATTAGACAGTTTCCAGTCACGAAACATTTTAATGCGCTAGTTCCTTTTCAATACTTTCCTTGGAATGTGCCACTATGCAACACACCCAAAGTCATATTTGTTAAATTTGGCTTTCTTCCATCCGATAGCATTTCTAGAATTTCTGCATCTAAAACTGAAGTATAACTACGGTTAATGATAAAAGTATCTGCCAGTAACTTTTGACTAAAATTGCTTTCAAACTTCGCGTCCAAGAATTGTGCAATGAGCCTTTTCAATGACAGTATGATTTAGTCGCTCTGCCACTAAATTTCGTAAATGACTTTGCAAATATACTCATGACCGTTGTCACTTTTAAATCTCCTGATTTTCAGCAAATACATACTTTGGAAATACGAAGCAAGAATTGTTACCAATATTGTATCAACCACTGTGCCATACAGTTCAGTGAGCTGACACATGGGTATTATATACTGTAGGACTGAAAGTTTCGGAGTGTTTTTCTCGTGAGTGGCTAGCCATCTGGCCGTATGGCTGGGGCATTGTAACTCTATGGGGTAGTGCTGCCAACACATGCCATCCCACTCTTAACTTCATTTCCCAACCCTCGCACTCCCCTTGTTAGTGTGTGTATATACACAATTGAATCATTTCTGTGAGCTGCAGCTATAGCTATCACCCTTTTGAATTGAACCTGCTGAATTTTTAAAAACAAGCATCATCCAGCCATTTATAGTTTATGCACTGACAATTAATTATTTAGTGAACCTGACACTAGAAGAGCACCTTTTAGTTTTAATTTGAAATTCCAGTCCACAAACTATGCTTTCAACATAAATTTCTCCAACCTTTATTCTTATTTGATTCACCAGTTTGTTCACATCCATCAAAGAACAGATTAATTAACTAAATATCCTGTTACCCTCAAATCTAGAAACCAATCCACTTTGCCACCTGGAAAACTTCCAGTAACAGCTGAGAAAGAAAAATTATTTTCATTTCTGTTTATTTTTTGGAGAGATTTAGCTAAATTTGCAGAACTATACCTCTATGCTTTTGTGGCAATCTAACATTGTATTTTTCCCCAATAATGGCATTGTTTCCCACATCTGTAACACATATATTGGGTTGTTACATAAGTTTGTTGCATTTTTCTGTACGTTTGACAAACACAACAGATACACATACACACCCTACTCATCCATAATATATTCTCCATCACTATTTACAACAGTCTATCAATGCTGAAATAACTTTTTGATTCCATGACTGTAGACATCGAGTGGTTTTGAGGTGAAGAACTCGTCGAGCCATGGTAGGAGCACCTTTTGCATCCGGCAAAGCTTAGCTTGAAGTTTGTTCGATATAGAGCAGGAAAAACTGAGGGTGCAAGATCAGTTGAATAAGGTGAGTGCAGAATGACCTCCCAATCCAATTCCAGTATAAAGTTTTTGGGCAGTCTAGCAGAATGGGCGTGGGCGTTATCGTGGAGTAGCATCACTTTTCGCAGTCTGCCTGGTCGTTGTCCTCGAATTGCGTCCACAAGATGTCTCAGTTACTGACAATAAATATCATCAGTGATGGTTACATCTCAGGGAAGCAATCTGTACTACACCACACCATCAGTGTTCAACTGGATGCATAATATTATGGATGCATGCAGGCTTTTATATGGGGAGTTGCTGCTTTGTATGGGGGCAACCATTCTTTTCTTTTCCTTATGATCTTAGGATAAAGACACCATTTCTTGTCACCTATAAGGCTATAACAATACAAGTTAGGAATGGTCAACGTTGCTTTCAAGCAAACTGATCACGAACAATGAGAAAAGCACATACATCCACCTGCTGATTTATGTGTTTTCGGCTTAGAGCATGTGGTACCTTTTTGCAACCTTCTCCATTGCATGCAAATGTCGCACGATGGTAGAATGATCACAGTTAATAACATTTGCCAGTTCTCGAGTTTCCTGACATTGATTATTGTGGGTTAATGTGTTTAAACAATCTTTATGAAACTTTGACTGTCTTCCTGAATGTGCTGAATCACTAATGTCAAAATGATCCTTCTTAAAACAAGAAAACTGCATTCTTGCCATGATCTGTCTCATGGAACTATCCCCCTCCCACATGTGGCGTGAATGTTTCTGACTGCCTCCGTAGCTGTCATTCCTATTGAACTGTAATAGAAGAATACATAAGAAATGTTTAGATTTCTCCACTAGGCACTCCATTTTCTAGTGTCCGAACCTCCACTCATTATCTCTATATAACAAAATGAAAATATGTGAACTCATATAGCAACAGTGAATTACAAAGTAAAAAATGACAACTCCTAGCATCCACAATATCAACTAAAATCTTATTTTTAGACAAAGCTTTAACTGCATCATACATAGCTTGAGACTTGGTTGTCTCTGAATACATCCTTTTACCTTGCTGTCAGATGCTGTCGACGATGGCAATTCATTTACTGTCCAGTTGTTACCTTTAGATTTAATAAGTTTTGCTTCTTTGTCTAGTAATCTACCCTTTAAGAAATTCGGTTCCAATTCCTCACTTGAGAAGGTATTCAGAGCAGTAACAACTACTTCGGATTCTGGTGGAATTGTTCGTAAGAAACCGCATACTATATCAGTTCCTCCAATATTATCATCCGATCCTTCAAATTACCCATTAACTTACGAAACTCCAAAAAATTAATTTCAAGAGTTATTGTCATTTGCATTAATCTTTAAAGGTCGTTCTTAATAAAAGCCATACCTTTCAGCTCAAATGTTTGAATTAATGTATTTCTTATTTTTGGTGTAGGCCTACGCCAAGCAACTTTGTGAAATTCTTTGGATTACTTGAGACTTACACTTCTTATCGGTTTTGCCAAGCTCTCCCAGAAGAGTTTTCTTCCATGCACACTATTCAGCTGTCTCAGCCATGTCCATGTATCTCTTTCACACAAAACTCACTTCCAGCTCATATAGAAGTATTTCAGTCATAAATTTTCAGTTGCTAAAGTTCTTCCCATTAAACAACAGTACCTTGTATTCCTCTTCTTCTTGAGCCATGACTCTAAATAGGTAATGGATTAATTTTTTCCACCATTATTTGTTGTACTGCAACACCTGGCACCTGGGTCCATGACCAGTTGCTAAGAAAATAACAGTTATTTAGGATAAGTAATTTCAACTCATTACTTCACACAATTTACAATTACAACCATGGGACAACAATGAAGACAAAATATAAACAGAGCAAAGAAACACAGAAAAAACACATAAAAAGGCAAAGAGAAAGTAACTCAAAGGATTATTATTACATTATCATCATTTCAACACACTTTGTATTAGATAGGAAACTCCATGTCCAAACAATGAACAATGGCACCATTTAACCAAGATACAGAACAGCCTGCCACCACAAGTAAAAAACATAGCCTTGACTTTAGAAATCTGAAGTCATTAACTGATCATTGCTCTGAATTGTGTGAATTTTTGGTCCATATGTGTACAGTGAAATATCAAACAAGCTGCAAGTGCATGAACGATTTTTATAAAATTAATAATCACTGTGAATGAGACTTTTATACAGTGTGTAGCTATCTCCATACTGTGGTCTTTGTCCATGTTTGTACTGTATTGTAACACTCTTTTGGTCTCCTTCAACTATTATTTATGCTACTTGTCAACTCAGATTATACAACCTAGGCATAGCAAAAATTGTCATTTTAACAGCCCTGGACATCTGCTGCCGTTTAGCTTATGGAATCTTCTTCTTGATACAGTTATGAAGTGTAGTGGTATGACCGAGAGGGAATTTGTTCTCGCTTGATATGGCAAATAACTATATGACATTGTTTGTCATCTATCTTGATATATACACTCCTGGAAATTGAAATAAGGACACCATGAATTCATTGTCCCAGGAAGGGGAAACTTTATTGACTCATTCCTGGGGTCAGATACATCACATGATCACACTGACAGAAAAACAGGCACATAGACACAGGCAACAGAGCATGCACAATGTCGGCACTAGTACAGTGTATATCCACCTTTCACATCAATGCAGGCTGCTATTCTCCCATGGAGACAATCGTAGAGATGCTGGATGTAGTCCTGTGGAACGGCTTGCCATGCCATTTCCATCTCGCGCCTCAGTTGGACCAGTGTTCGTGCTGGACGTGCAACCACGTGAGACGACGCTTCATCCAGTCCCAAACATGCTCAATGGGGGACAGATCCGGAGATCTTGCTGGCCAGGGTAGTTGACTTACACCTTCTAGAGCACATTGGGTGGCACGGGATACATGCGGACGTGCTTTGTCCTGTTGGAACAGCAAGTTCCCTTGCCGGTCTAGGAATGGTAGAACGATGGGTTTGCTGACGGTTTGGATGTACCGTGCACTATTCAGTGTCCCCTCGACGATCACCAGAGGTGTACAGCCAGTGTAAGAGATCGCTCCCCACACCATGATGCCGGGTGTTGGCCCTGTGTGCCTCGGTCGTATGCAGTCCTGATTGTGGCGCTCACCTGCACGGCGCCAAACACGCATACGACCATCATTGACACCAAGGCAAAAGCGACTCTCATCGTTGAAGACGACACGTCTCCATTCGTCCCACCATTCACGCCTGTCGCGACACCACTGGAGGCACGATGCACGATGTTGGGGCGTGTCCGGAGCAAGTATGGTTGGTCTGACACATCGGTGTGAATGTGTTCTTTTTTCCATTTCCAGGAGTGTATATAAGGCTGTAAAAATGAATTTTACTACAGATGTTTTCCCCAGTATTCAGTAAATCAGTATCTCCTGGCGTAATGGTGTACATTAGAGGTGACAAGAAAATAACGTAACTGATAGAAATAACTGGTTATTGAGAAGTAGCAGTTACTGTGATAAGGGCTCATCTGATACTAGCAGTTACTTAAATAACAGTGCTTTGCGCCACCTGTTTACAGAAGATCATACTATGCTTTCACGTCAACTAATCTGAGATCTAGCTATGATAGAGAGGGATATGTCATCTGGAAGAGGTTCTACATGTCATGGAAATAACAGAGACTATGCGCCATCTATTAATACAACTATGTGTTATTTTGTGCGCTCTCACTACTTTCAGCACAAAAACTAAATAAAGTTAATGTCAGAGTGGTTGCTGATAGGAGCAAACTTAAAGGCATTGTACATGTACTAGAGTTCCCTTGCGTCATTAGTTTGGTCAGTTAGTACAAATAAAGCAATTGGAGCGACAATGGAAATAACTGTCAGAGGTTGTTATTTTTCTCTAGCTGTTATTATTCTCTCTAAGTTTCATTCTCTGACACTTAACACGCTACCACTACAGGTAACCCAGTGACATTTCCGGAGAGAATAGTTACTAG
This sequence comes from Schistocerca gregaria, assembly GCF_023897955.1. Taxonomy (NCBI): domain Eukaryota; kingdom Metazoa; phylum Arthropoda; class Insecta; order Orthoptera; family Acrididae; genus Schistocerca; species Schistocerca gregaria. Next base: position 328,198 of record NW_026061771.1, read on the forward strand.
AGTGAGCAAAATATTTTTGTACCGCTATGGATATAACTATCTAGAACCCCCAGTGTTCAGCAGTTGACAACTAATGGGATTCTATTCTTTCCATTTCTTGTAATTCCTGAAACAGTTGACCTTCTATCTGGCCTTCGGTTGTGTTAGAGGGTATTGTTAATGGTTTTTAGGGTTTTACACATATTGAAATATTTGAGCATTGTAGGTGATCTAAAAATGGAAAATAGTGGAGTACCTTCTCAAAGAATACCATATCCCCAATGCCTAGCTGGACCATTATGATGAAAAAACGCTGCTGCTGTATGTAATTAGTGTATCTGATCAACTTGAGTACAAAAAAACTTGTGTAATTTCATAAAACTTGTCTTTGTGGCTTTACTAAGAAAAATGAGCTTTCTCAATTTGTACATATACACTGCAAATGGACTTTTTTTATTTAATTAATTATTGGCTACTGATTTTGAATCATTTTCCACATAGTATTGAGCACATCAGTTTTATACAGGGAAATTGTACAATGGAATATTTACACTTCACACACAAGTATGGAAAATTAACCATTTGATCGCAGCATAGATGGAATGAATACAGGTATGCTTACAACAATAGTCAGATCAGGTACTTTGTCAGGAGCATTCAAATAAAAATATAGATTTACTTATATTAGGGTCTACTTGTACTTGGGCATTCTACATGAAATTTTTTGTATAATATATGCTCTTTCTGTTTTGAAAGAGGCCAAGGGAGTTCATTTTGGCCCTTTGGCCCTTTATTTTAAGTGCTCATCTATCTCGTTCATGAATTAGTATAATATATATTCAAATAATGGAAAATCCTGGATAGAATGTAACAATATTACGAGAAAGAAAGCTGCTACTCACTATCTAGCGGAGATGCTGTGTCGCTGATAAACACAACAACGACTCTCACAATTCACACACACACACACACACACACACACACACACACACACACACACACACACAGCAACATTGCATGATGGGAGTGGCAACTGGGTGGGGGTATGGAGGATACTGGGGCAGGGAGGGAGGGTGGAAGTGATGTAGAGTAAAGTGCTGCAGGTTAGACCACGGGCAGGGGAGAGGTGGGGAGGGTGGCAGAAGTAGCAGAAACGGAGGGAAATAAAAAGACTGGGTGTGGTGGTGGAATAATGGCTGCATAGTGCTGGAACGGGTGCAGGGAAAGTGTGGGATGGATGAGAACAGTGACTAATGAAGGTTGAGACCAGGAGGGTTATGGGAATATCGGATGTATTGCAGGGAAAGTTCCCACCTGCACAATTCAGAAAAGCTGGTGTTGGTGGGAAGGATCTATATAGCACACACTGTGAAGCAGTCATTGATATATCATGTTTGGCAGCATGTTCAGCAACAGGGTGGTCCACTTGTTTCTTGGTTGCAGTTTGTTGGTGACCATTTGTGTAGACAGACAGCTTGTTGGTTCTCATTCCTACATAGAATGCAGCACAGTGGTAGCAACTTAGCTTGTAAAGCACATGACTAGATTCACAGGTAGGCCTGCCTTTGATGGGATTAGTGGTGATGGTGCCTGACCTGGAGTAGGTGGTGGCAGGAGAATGTATGGATGTAGGTGTGTTACAGAGGTATGAACCATGAGGTAAGGGATTGGGAGCAGGGGTTGTGTAAGGATGGGTACATTATGCAGGTTCGGTGGATGACAGAATACCATGTGAGGCATGGGAAGGATAGTGGTCTGGCTAATTCTCATTTCAGGCCATGACAAGAGGTAATCAAAACCCTGGCATAGAGTGTAATTCAGTTTCTCCGGTCCTGAGTGGTGCTGAGTTATGAGGGGCATGGTCGTCTGTGGTCAGACAGTGGGATTTTGGGAGGTGGTGGGAGACTGAATAGATAAGGCACGCAAGATTTGTTTTTATACAAGGTTGGGGGGATAATTATGGTCAGTGAAGCCTTTAGTGAGATATTTAGATTGGGGCTGCTCATCACTGCAGATGCGGTGACCGAGTGAGGATAGGCTATATGGAAGGGACTTCTTGGTATGGAATGGATGGCAATTGTTGAAGTGGAGGTATTGCTGGTGGTTAGTAGGTTTGATATGGACGGAGGTACTGATGTAACCACATTTGAGGTGGAGGTCAACATCTAGGAAGGTAGATTGTTGGGTTGAGTAGGACCTTGTGAAGCAAATGGGGGAGAAGTAGTTGAAGTTCTGGAGGAATGTGGATTGGGTATCCTTATCCTCACTCCAGATAGCAAAGATGTAATCACTGAATCTGAACCAGGAGTGGGGTTTAGGATTCTCTGTTTTTAGGAAGGTTTCGTTTATATGGCCCATGAATAGGTTGGCATTAGATGGTGCTATGAGGGTGCCCATAGCCATACCCTGAATTTGTTTGTGGGTAATGCCTCCAAAGCAGAAGAAATTGTGTGTGAGGATAAACTTGTCATGGTGACTAGGTTGTTGGTTTGGAATCTGTCAATCTTTGGGAAAGGGAGTGTTCAATAGCAGGAAGGCTATGGGCATTAGGAACATTAGTATACAGGGAGGTGGCACCAATAGTGAGAAGCATGGCACTTTGTGGTAAAGAGTCAGGAACTGTGGAGAGTCAGTGAAGGAAATTGTTCAAATGCCTCTGAGCACTACGGGACTTAACTTCTGAGGTCATAAGTCCCCCAGAATTTAGAACTACTTAAACCTAACTAACCTAACGACATCACACATATCCTTGCCCGATGCAAGATTCGGACCTTCAACCATAGCGGTCGCGCGGTTTCAGACTGTAGTGCTTAGAACCGCTCGGCCACTCTGGGTGGCTGGAGGAAATGGTTGGTGTCTTTTAAATAGGAAGGTATGTTAGGGGTAATAGATTGTAGGGGTTGGTCTATGAGAGCAGCAATTCTCTCAGTAACCGGCCACAATGGGGCGTCTTGGGTGATTAGGTTTATGGACTTTAGGAATCATGTAGAAGGTAGGATTTATTAGTGGAGTGAGAGAGTTGAGCAGAGGCATCGACACCAGGGAGAGGCTCTGAGGTGGGCATAAGGATTTGAGTAGTGACTGGAGATCTTGCTGGATTACTGGAATGGGGTCGCTGTGGCAAGGTTTGTAGATAGAACGGAGGGGTATCTGTTGAGAGGCCAGACAAACATGTGGTTCCTGAAGAGGGGCAGCAGCCTTTTCAGTAGTTGCAGGGGCAACAGTCTGGATGATTGACTGATCTGGCCTTGCAACATTAACCAAAACGGCCTTGTTGTGCTGGTACTGGGAAAGGCTGAAAGCAAGGGGAAACTACAGCCGTAATTTTTCCTGAGGACATGCAGCTTTACTGTATGATTAAATGATAATGGCGTCCTCTTGGGTAAAATATTCTGGAGGTAAAATAGTCCGCCATTTGTATCTCCAGGCGGGGAATACTCAGGAGGACGTCATTATTAGGAGAATGAAAACTGGCGTTCTACGAATCGGAGCGTGGAATGTTAGATCCTTTAATCGGAAAGGTAGGTTAGAAAATTTAAAAAGGGAAATGGATAGGTTAAAGTTAGATATAGTGGGAATTAGTGAAGTTCTGTGCAGGAGGAACAAGATTTTTGGTCAGGTGAATATAGGGCTCTAAATACAAAATCAAATAGCGGTAATGCAGGAGTAGGTTTAATAATGAATAAAAAAATAGGAGTGCGGGTAAGCTACTACAACCAGCATAGTGAACGCATTATTGTGGCCAAGATAGACAGAAACCCCATGCCTACTAGAATAGTATAATTTATATGCCAACTAGCTTTGCAGATGATGAAGAAATTGATGAAATGTAGGATGAGATAAGAGACATTACTCAGGTAATGAAGGGAGACGAAAATGTAATAGTCATTGGTGACTGGAATTCGTCAGTAGGAAAAGGGAGAGAAGGAAACATAGTGGGTGAATATGGATTGGGGCTAAGAAATGAAAGAGGAAGCCGTCTGGTAGAATTTTGCACAGAGCATAACTTAATCATAGCTAACACTTGATTGAAGAATCATAAAAGAAGGTTGTATACATGGAAGAATCCTGGAGATACTAAAAGGTATCAGATAGATTATTTAATGGTAAGACAGAGATTAAGGAATCAAGTTTTTAATTGTAGTAGATTTCCAGGGGCAGATGTGGACACTGGCCATAATCTATTGGTTATGACCTGTAGATTAAAACTGAAGAAACTGCAAAAAGGTGGGAATTTAAGGACATGCTATCTGGATAAGCTGAAAGAACCAGAGGTTGTACCGAGTTTGAAGGAGAGCATAAGGGAACAATTGGCAGGAATGGGGGAAAGAAACACAGCAGAAGAAGAATGGGTAGCTCTGAGGGATGTAGTATTGAAAGCAGCAGAGGATAAAGTAGGTAAAATGACGAGAGCTGCTAGAAATCCTTGGGTAACAGAAGAAATATTGAATTTAATTGATAAAAATGCAGTAAATGACGGAGGCAAAAAGAAATACAAAAGGTCTCAAAAATGAGATTGATAGGAAGTGCAAAATGGCTAAGCAGGGATGGCTAGAGGGCAAATGTAAGGATGTAGAGGCGTATCTCACTAGGGGTAAGATAGATACTGCCTACAGGAAAATTAAAGAGACCTTTGGAGAAAAGAGAACCACTTGTATGAATATCAAGAGCTCAGATGGAAACCCAGTTCTAAGCAAAGAAGGAAAGGCAGAAAGGTGGAAGGAGTATATAGAGCGTCTATACAACGGCGATGTACTTGAGGACAATATTATGGAAATGGAAGAGGATGTAGATGAAGATGAAATGGGAGATAAGATACTGCGTGAAGAGTTTGACAGAGCACTGAAAGACCTGAGTCGAAACAAGGCCCCAGGAGTAGACAACATTCCATTAGAACTACTGACAGCCTTGGTAGAGCCAGTCATGACAAAACTCTACCAGCTGGTGAGCAAGATGTGTGAGACAGGCGAAATACCCTCAGACTAAAAGAAGAATACAATAATTCCAATCACAAAGAAAGCAGGTGCTGACAGATGTGAAAATTACCTATCAGTTTAATAAGTCACAGATGCAAAATACTAACGCGCATTCTTTACAGACGAATGGAAAAACTGGTAGATGCGGACCTCGGAGAGGATCAGTTTGGATTCCGTAGAAATGTTGGAACACGTGAGGCAGTACTGACCTTATGACTTATCTTAGAAGAAAGATTAAGAAAAGGCAAACCTACGTTTCTAGCATTTGTAGACTTGGAGAAAGCTTTTGACAATGTTGACTGGAATACTCGCTTTCAAATTCTTAAGGTGTCAGGGGTAAAATACAGGGAGCGAGAGGCTATTTACAATTTGTACAGAAACTAGATGGCAGTCATAAGAGTCGAGGGGCATGAAAGGGAAGCAGTGGTTGGGAAAGGAGTGAGACAGGGTTGTAGCCTCTCCCCGATGTTATTTAATCTGTATATTGAGCAAGCAGTAAAGGAAACAAAAGAAAAATTCGGAGTAGGTATTAAAATTCATGGAGAAGAAGTAAAAACTTTGAGGTTCGCCGATGACATTGTAATTCTGTCAGAGACAGCAAAGGACCTGGAAGAGCAGTTGAACGGAATGGACAGTGTCTTGAAAGGAGGATATAAGATGAACATCAACAAAAGCAAAACGAGGATAATGGAATGTAGTCAAATTAAATCGGGTGATGCTGAGGGAATTAGATTATGAAATGAGACGCTTAAAGTAGTAAAGGAGTTTTGCTATTTAGGAAGTAAAATAACAGATGATGTTCGAAGTAGAGAGGGTATAAAATGTAGACTGGCAATGGCAAGGTAACCATTTCTGAAGAAGAGAAATTTGTTAACATCGAGTATAGATTTATGTATCAGGAAACCGTTTCCGAAAGTATGGAGTGTAGTCATGTATGGAAGTGAAACATGTACGATAAATAGTTTGAACAAGAATAGAATAGAAGCTTTCGAAATGTGGTGCTATAGAAGAATGCTAAAAATAAGGTGGATAGATTACGTACCTAATGAGGAGGTATTGAATAGAATTGGGGAGAAGAGCAATTTGTAGCACAACTTGACTAGAAGAAGGGATCCGTTGGTAGGACATGTTTTGAGGCATCAAGGGATCACAAATTTAGCATTTGAGGGCAGCGTGGAGGGTAAAAATCGTAGAGGGAGACCAAGAGCTGAATACACTAAGCAGATTCAGAAGGATGTAGGTTGCAGTAGGATCTGGGAGATGAAGAAGCTTGCACAGGACAGAGTAGCATGGAGAGCTGCAGCAAACCAATCTCAGGACTGGAGACCACAACAACAACAATAACAAAACATTTTTCGCAAGCTCGGAACCTTCTGGTCCGTCAGAAACTATCACATTCATTTTTCCATAAATACAGTCTACAAATCTCACAAAATTTAACAAGACAACCGTCTGGACCTTACAAAAGTAAGAGAAAGAATGAATAAGTAATTGTTCCTTCTTGTCTTTCAACAACATTCAAATATTCACAAATAATGTTTGACATCGCACTGAGACGGCGCGTTTGTTCCTTGAGCTGGACGTGTAACTCCTTACAAATGGAAGGCCTCAGACATGGCCAACCGATTCGGCTCAAATTTGGCAGTCGCTTGTGTACAACCTAAAAAGGAGGAATCTAAGATATTTTAGGTAACTGGCTGGGAATCTGAGAACCCGGGTTCGAATCGCGAGGAAACCCAGTGGATGTTATTATTTTCGTTTGTATTTTTCCATATCTCAATTGATAGGAATAGGAGGGTTAATAAGGTAAGTAAATCTATAAGGAACGATAAAAATAAGGTAGGCAAATAAATTTCTGAAACTTCTTGGGGTAGTAAACAACTAAAATGTTACTCCAGGTCACTTTAGAATGGCTCTTCCAGTCACTGATACGTGTCCTCATTTTTCGTCGAACAACGAGATGGGTGGTACTTGTCACATAAAAATTTGAAACAAATGTACTCACGGCACCAAGAACATCTAATGAATTCAATCTTTCGAAAGCTACACTGTTCCTTCCCAAGAGTAGGCGGAAAACAAACTTGGTTTACATTTCAAAATGTCTTTTTCGGGAATTAATTTTGATGCGTACCACGCATACGATATCATTGCGTGAAAAATCGGTGCTGAAAGTTGGTTATGAATTATGTTGTAAATAGTTATTGTATCCGTGCAGTTGTCCAATTCCCACTGGGTTTCTAGAAGCACACTGCAATCCTGAAGAATGGAAATAAAGTTTTTAACCTGGCGATCGAAATCAACATCACACAGCTCGTACACAGGTGTACAGTTGGGCGGTATTACTTTTACCGTGCACGTCGGCTGACCCTCGCCATCTATAATCATTGTGTCATATAATATAGCATTACTTTGTCCACTCCAGGAATCCACTACTAGAAAAAACTTGCTATCAGAAACGTATGGTCTTAAAACATTCTCAAGAAATGTTCTGTAAATCACATTCGTCAGTTTGGAGAAGGTAATGTAAACATTTTTCAACGAGTCGGTTAAACGGTTGACCTCTTCTATAACCTGAGGACCAAATGTAACATTCGTTTCTTGTAAACATAGGAAAACCTTACGTAACAGATTTCCAGAGGCTGTAGTGGCATGTTGCGCCGTGTACGAATGTCTTACTAGGTTTTTACTACCAACTGCGACAAGGATTAGTTTTTCTCCCTTATGCGATAACGTGCGTCGAATGTTCACCCAATACTCGCATCCTGTATGACCGGTGTTGATCACGTAATCACTATTAAAACCGCTCATAAGTGACGCCGTTTGCCTGTTGAAAAGAGCTCCCACTTTCTGTATATCTTCTATATTTTGTACTTCCTTATGAGAGACGTATTTAGTGACGCGCCGTTGACGAATTTTATACCCCGATCTGAAATTTTTTGCCCAAGATAATGATGCAGCAGACGTAGAATCCTTGTTGGCCGTATATTGAAGCGCTGCACCTGCAGCCCTCTCCTGAAGTATTCTCGCTGTTACATTCTCGTTACGTCAACAAGATTCGACAATTCGGTCGTATGTTCACATATTTATCGCCTGGTATTTGTCGTATCTTGTCCCTCCTTTAACGATATCACTTTTCCACAATTTCAAGTCCTTCTTCCGTTCCAGGGCTGTTGTTGCTCCATTCTTTTGCAGTGTTTGTAAGTTCAAATTTGGATGATTCCTGGCTAGCGCTACCGCCTTAACTTTTACTTCAAGGGGTATAGAGCTGTAGTTAAGTCGTTTAGTAACCGGTTTGTGATACTCATCGGGAACGGATGAAGCACATATTCCCAGTGACGTGGAGATTTCTGAAGTGTTATGACAATTTAGCGATTCACTAGTCGGGATATCTTCCACTGAATCACCTTCTGCTTCGTCTTCATGGTATAGTACCTCAGTATCAAGAAAAGTCATTTCGTTCGTCACCACCAAATATCTCTCGACCATAGCCTTTTCTATCAACCTGGAACGCCGAGAAACAGACCTGGCTGCTTCCGGTAGTGCGTTGATAATGCATCTGTATTTTGCAAACCAAAACACAGTGACAGTAACTTCCCGCTTGCCATCGTCTGTGACAGGCTCCCAACTATATATTACAACGCTAGTCGAAGGGTGTACATCCTCCGTTACTCAGATTATGCACCTGAAAGATATGACAACAAATAATAACTAGTTACTACGGCATAAACAGACGAGCTAATTTCTACAAACTACACTCCTGGAAATTGAAATAAGAACACCGTGAATTCATTGTCCCAGGAAGGGGAAACTTTATTGACATATTCCTGGGGTCAGATACATCACATGATCACACTGACAGAAAAACAGGCACATAGACACAGGCAACAGAGCATGCACAATGTCTGCACTAGTACAGTGTATATCCACCTTTCGCAGCAATGCAGGCTGCTATTCTCCCATGGAGACGATCGTAGAGATGATGGATGTAGTCCTGTGGAACGGCTTGCCATGCCATTTCCACCTGGTGCCTCAGTTGGACCAGCGTTCGTGCTGGACGTGCAGACCGCGTGAGACGACGCTTCATCCAGTCCCAAACATGCTCAATTGGGGACAGATCCGGAGATCTTGCTGGCCAGGGTAGTTGACTTACACCTTCTAGAGCACGTTGGGTGGCACGGGATACATGCGGACGTGCATTGTCCTGTTGGAACAGCAAGTTCCCTTGCCGGTCTAGGAATGGTAGAACGATGGGTTCGATGACGGTTTGGATGTACCGTGCACTACTCAGTGTCCCCTCGACGATCACCAGAGGTGTACGGCCAGTGTAGGAGATCGCTCCCCACACCATAATGCCGGGTGTTGGCCCTGTGTGCCTCGGTCGTATGCAGTCCTGATTGTGGCGCTCACCTGCACGGCGCCAAACACGCATACGACCATCATTGGCACCAAGGCAGAAGCGACTCTCATCGCTGAAGACGACACGTCTCCATTCGTCCCTCCATTCACGCCTGTCGCGACACCACTGGAGGCGGGCTGCACGATGTTGGGGCGTGAGCGGAAGACGGCCTAACGGTGTGCGGGACCGTAGCCCAGCTTCATGGAGACGGTTGCGAATGGTCCTCGCCGATACCCCAGGAGCAACAGTGTCCCTAATTTGCTGGGAAGTGGCGGTGCGGTCCCCTATGGCACTGCGTAGGATCCTACGGTCTTGGCGTGCATCCGTGCGTCGCTGCGGTCCGGTCCCAGGTCGACGGGCACGTGCACCTTCCGCCGACCACTGGCGACAACATCGATGTACTGTGGAGACCTCACGCCCCACGTGTTGAGCAATTCGGCGGTACGTCCACCCGGCCTCCCGCATGCCCACTATACGCCCTCGCTCAAAGTCCGTCAACTGCACATACGGTTCACGTCCACGCTGTCGCGGCATGCTACCAGCGTTAAAGACTGCGATGGAGCTCCGTATGCCACGGCAAACTGGCTGACAGTGACGGCGGCGGTGCACAAATGCTGCGCAGCTGGCGCCATTCGACGGCCAACACCGCGGTTCCTGGTATGTCCGCTGTGCCGTGCGTGTGATCATTGCTTGTACAGCCCTCTCGCAGTGTCCGGAGCAAGTATGGTGGGTCTGACACACCGGTGTCAATGTGTTCTTTTTTCCATTTCCAGGAGTGTACATACAGCACTCGTCATATGTTACTTACAGAATAACACTGTATTCATTCACGAAACTTATTTCATTCGGCACATTAATGATGGAAAAATCACTACTGTATCCGCCAGGATCGCGGCAGGCTAATGGCGGAAAACAACTCTTTCCGATTTACGTCTATAAGGCTCGTGCTGGACACCTTCTCTCTTCCAGATTCACAACTATGATATGACGAAGAGGCAACCGGGACAACATAACTCTCCCCGCGTGCATTCTGTCCCGAGCCTCGCTGTAAACAAGCGTCGCGCGGTTGGCTGTCTGTGATCCCTCGTGAGGAATTCGAAGCACTCTTACAAGGGGAGGCCGCCAATTGTGAAATTCAGATTCAATTCATACTGCGCATAATAAAAGCTCATGGCCAGAGGTACTATGTGGGAAAGCACCAAGATGTACTTCTCAGACGTCGTCGAGAAAATCGACAGTTAAGAGAAACTGTTGCGGTGAAATACTCACTACGATTGATAGTTTTCTACAGCGTCGTGGCGCAGCGGTAAGCTCTCGGGTTCGGGTTCGTAATTCAGAAGTTCGCCGGATCGAATCTCGCGCCATGCAACCATTTTTTTTTAGTATTTGTTTTTTGTAATTCAAATGTGTGTACATACACACAATATATATATATATAATTCCCAGCAATCAGTTGCAACAATTATGCATATAATAAGTTGTTGAAAGTCGTTTGTCGTGGAAAAACTGGCAACTTCGAACATCATTATGTTTTCCGCAAACAAAGTTGTATTTCATTAATGTTATTAATTGTCTTCATAATGTTAACCAAGTATAGTTAATGGAAGACGTAGAAACGATATTCCGAAACGAATACGTATAGCATAAATCAAACGTTCGAATTAGAATACAAACCCCACGTACACAAATTTGCTGTGGCAGGTATGAAATATAAACTCCGTTACTCGCTCGTTACACTCGAAGGACAGATGTTGAATGGGCCGAAACGAGCCGCCGCATAACAGCGTAGTTGCCTGCCAACTTCGAAAGAAGGTAGGTGCGGTCCCTAGCGCAACTTATAACATCGTCGAAAATCAGTGCGGACGTGAGAGCTTTGGTACACCCTGTTAAACAAACGGAAAAATTGAGGCGGTACAATTGGACAGCGATCCGCCTTCACCAATATGTGTAAGCAATTCATATATGAATTACAAAACACTAATAATAAAAAATGTTGCATGGCGCGAGGTTTTTTTTTTATTTTTCCGCCTCTCCCGACACGCTTCATATACCCTGCGCTGCTTATGCTGCTAATTAATTGGTTAGGCGTTCCATTGATTTTTTTATTTTGTTTATTTTTTTTATTTCATTTTTGTTCATTGTATCTGCTCGGGGCGGACATGGCAAGACACCCGTTTCAGTTAGTCGTTGATCCATTAACTCAGTTTCTTTATTACAGACGGCAGCTAACACACTGACCGAACACGCTAAGCTACCGTGCCGGCTGTTCGATCCGGCCACCTTCGGATTACGAACCCGAGCGTTTACCGTTGCGCCACGACGCTGTAGAAAACTATCAATCGTAGAGAGTATTTCACCGCAACGGTTTCTTTTAACTGTCGATTTTCTCGACAACGGCTGAGAAGTGCATCTTGGTGCTTTGCCACATTACACCTCTGGCCATGAGCTTTTATTATGCGCAGTAGGGATCGAATCTGAATTTCACAATTGGCGGCCTCCCCTTGTTAGTCGTAGTTGTGGTCATGTGACTAGCCTTAAAATTTTAATACTTTACTAACCAACGGCGTTGGGGTAATTAGTTTGCCTACTTTATTATTATCATTCTTTATTAATTTACTTACCTTATTAACCATCCTATCCCTATCAATTGAGATATGGTAAAATACAAACGAAAATAATAACATCCGCTAGGTTTCTCCGATTCCCAGCCAGTTAGTTACCTTAGCTGTTCCGCTATCGCCGCTGTCGGCGAAAAGCGTTTACCATGTGGGTACAGGAGCGACAATTGTAAAAGTTTCTTTCCTCAATTTTTGGAAAAGTTTGCGTTTGCGGACCCCATACCTGATGATGAAAAATGCTCTATTTACAATTATCTATCGATCGCTCTAATTCTGAGTCCGTTGCTCGTCAAAACCTTTAGGGTTGATTTTCTCAAAATTGCGGAGGTGTTGACCCAAAAGATCTTGGACTATTTCATTTTAGGTTCTACACAAGCAACCTGCCACATTTGAGCCGAATCGGTTGGCCGTGTCTGAGGCGTTCCCCTTGTTAGCCAGGATCGGCGACTACCTGCCCGCGCCTATCATCCGTCCTATACATCTCCGTCCTGCACACACATAATTGTGGTGCAGTAGATACATTCTACTTTACCACACTCGTCTCTAAAGTAACCCGTGTTCAAGACGGTGGAAATACGAGGGTCTCTAGAATTTACTCCGAAATTCTCGAGACACTACAATGCCTTTCAGAATGCTGGAAGTTAGCAAAGTATAATTATTAAATTGTCATTACTTCAACACCCCCATCAATTTAATACTTTCCTTAATTACCCGTAAAATTAGCTATCCCCAGCTTTTGACATATTTTACCAAAAGCAACTAGGACTGGACATTTCAGTAAACTGCCATTTGTTCCTCGGAGCTAATGTATTGAACATTTAGATGGCCTCGCCCTGAATAAAGAACAACAGCCGTTCTATGACATTTCGTGGTCTCTGATGAACCCTCACCATCGAGGACAACATACTGCGTACTATTTTTCAAGAAGTTTTCGAGCCATTCACATATCTGTGAACTTATTCGATATGCTCGTAGTTTCTTTAACAATCTGCAATGGGGCACGATGTCAAATTCTTTCCGGAAATCTAGAAATATGGAATCTGCCTGTTGCCCTTCATACATAGTTCTCAGTATGTCACGTGAGGAAAGGGCAAGCTGAGTTTCGCACTTACGATGCTTCCTAAAGCCATGTTGATTCGTCGACGTATGTTGCTTAGCCTCACGTAAGTCTATTATAATCGAACTGAGAATGTGTACAGGGAGTTTGCAGCAATCAGAAGTTTGGGATATTGGTCTCTAATTTTACGGGTCCGTTTCTTTACCTCTCTATATACTGGAGTAATCTGCGCTTTTTTTCCAGTCGCTTGGAACTTCGCGCTGGGCGAGGGATCTACGACAAATGCAGGTAAGGGACCAATGACGTATAACACTCCTTGTAAAATCCCAAACCTATAACAATATTAATATACAGAAGAAAACGCTGCGATCTTATGCACCATCCTAATAGCTTGCGATCTCAGAATTTGCGGCGTGAGGCACCGTCACACGTCGCGAGGGCCAGGGAAGACCACCCTCCCTTGGAAAAAGCACTTGCATTAACGTGCCTGTATACTAGACTTGCAGTCATTAAGACACTCGCTTTCTAAGTGGCGCACACATTCCGCCAGTATCACGGTTATCGCCTGCTCGTTAGACAGCCAGCTATACACGCCAGCTCCTATCTAGCTCAGCTCCACCTGTCTGTCAAAACAGTGCGCATATAGCCGCGCCAGTCTCTCGTACTCTGCGCGAGAAAATTCAACATTTCTTCTTTTAAAATATGTAAAATTAAATCAATACGTTTTTCAGTTTACTGCAAATATTACTTTTTGAAGCACTGTAATCATTTTCTTTCTTTAACTACAAATAGTGGGGATAATATGAAAAATGTTCTCAAACATAATTTTGAGTGTCGAGTGTAGAGTATATACGAAATTTGGAAGGCTTCCTAACACCAAACGCTGACTGGAAGTATCTTGTATGATGAGGGGCCCTGTAGTCTGCAGGTTGACAGAAACTGTTCCGTCAGTGGAGGCGCGCCTATTTGGTAAAACATCCACACCACGTCTCCGTGCGACTTATCGCCAGCCACGGGTGGGTCTTGCACCTGTCCTGGAGAGTGGTGGCGTGTTTCAGCCCGAATTAATGGAGCGCTCTGTTAGTTCAGAGACAGGTCTCCGTGCCGGCGCTGACGCACGGCGTGGTAGGAGGTCCGCAAAACCTCAGGCGTGGTGGGGATGTTTTGGACTTTGCGAGGGAAATAAGGAATCAACTTTTACATTAGTATGGCCAGTGTAGCGGGCTGTGTGTAGCCTTCTTATCTTGAGAATCTGCAACTCTATTGGAATTTTCGTAAGAATCTTTACATACTTCTGCAGAACTGATATTTTTCATGTTCATTAGTGAATGACGGCGCTGCTGTTATTACGCAGTTTAATCTTAGTGATTCAGCTCATAAAATGTGAGTTACTTTTTCGTTGTTTAATGAAGCTGTTTAATTAAACAGTAATAAAGTACCCAATATCAATCTGGAAATATCCACCAGGCTGTGGCTAAGCCATGTCTCTACAAAATCCTTTCTTCCAGGAGAGCCAGTTCTGCAACGCTCGCAGAAGAGCTTCGGTGAAGTTAGGAAGGTAGGAGACGGGGTACTGGCACAATTGAAGCTGTGAGGACGGGTCGTGAGTCGTGCTTGGGTAGCTCAGACGGCAGAGAACACCGTGAGGCAAATATCCCGAGTTCGAGTCACGGTCCGGCACACAGTTTTAATCTGCCAGGAAGCGCCAGTAATAAAGTAAACTTTCATTACATCAGATTGTTGCTGCTTACAAGTGTTACTCCATAGTAATGGCCCATACGAAGGAATGAACACTGCAGCTGCAACAAATCCCAGCCACCAGGTTATTCGATGAAAGCTGCCTCGTTGTGGGATTGTGGTTCTGGCTCGGAACCTGGGTCATTTTCTTGCAGGTATCGCCAGTTTTTCTCATCTAGATCGTTGCCCGAGTCAGAATGTGTGGCATGAGACCAGCCATGCGTAGCGGTCTAGATATGAGATGCACACAGACGTATATCTCATTAAGGATATCATGAGTGCAGTTATCATGTTAGTTTGGTCACGGTACGTGGTAGTGGCTGAGTGAAGTAGGCAAAAATCCGCGAAATATGGAGCAATAATTACTCTTAGGTAATACTAAATAATATGCACTGAAGCGCCAAACAGACTGGTATAGGCATGCGTATTCAAATACAGGCTGAATACGGCGCTGCGGTCGGCAACGGCAATATAAGAGAACAGGTGTCACGCTCAGTTGTTAGGTCGGTTACTACTGCTACAATGACAGGTTATCAAGATTTAAGTGACTTTTAACGTGATGTTATAGTAGGCGCACGAGCTATGGGACACAGCATCTCCAAAGTAGCGACGAAGTGAGGATGTATGTGTAGTGAACCGTGAATATCAGGAATCCGGTAAAATATCAAGTCTCCCCCATCGCTGCGTCCGCATCATTTAACGAAACATCATCGATATGGGCTTTCGGAGCAGAAAGCCCACTCGTGTATCCTTGATGACTGCACGACACAAAGCTTTACGCCTGCACTAGGCCCTTCAACACCGATATTGGACTATTGGTGACTGGAAATATGTTGCATGGTCGGACGACTCTCGTCCAAAAGAACGGACACAATTGCTGACCTGAGGCCGTCTAGAACGAAATTACGATTGTATTAATAGCTTGAGCTGCTGACGGGCGTTGACGTATAGCAACGGGGACTGGTGAAAATGTGTGCCCGACCGGGATAGAGCGTCCTTCATGTAAGCAGGGATCCCGGGTTCGAGTCCCGGTCGGGGCACACATTTTCACCTGTGCCCGTTAATATATATCAACGCCCATCAGCAGCTGAAGGTATTAATGTAATTCTAACCTCAGACATTAGTCGAGCCATGCCACGTCGAGTTGCGGTACTTCCGTGTACTCACGGGGGCTTTACACGATGTTAGGGAGGTGTCCCAGTTTCTTTGGCTCTTCAGTATATATGACTTAAGAGCATTGCCATATATGTAAAAGTGTTTTGATTGTATCACTTATGATGCAATTTAGTGGTGATAGAGTCTTCAACGTGTTTCATCAGTACTGTGGTGGCCCGAGGTGAGTGATTGTGGTTGGCAGATACCTCATTGTACTGTGGGATGTAGAACACTTAGTTCTCTCAGAAAAAGCTATATTCTCTATTACCTTTGAACTTTACCGCATTACTTAATATACTCGCTTATACAATCCTCTCCCTGTTGCATCTATACTGGCATTAACGTTGCGTTACGCGACATATTTAACAGCAGTAATACTCTTTTAAAATAATGCTATTTAAATGAAGCTCGAAATGCGAGGAAGCTGCCTTATGTCATTAGGCATGTACTTTTCATTGCATATATGTAATATATTGTTTTCATAATATTTTCTTACAGGCTATATTTGCAGTTACTGACGGAAACGCGCAAAATCGTGAAAAGTATTATACATATGAAGAATAAGCGAAATGCTTATGCGAAATCACTGTAGAGAATCGTTCGGTTACTCATTTGTTTTTACGAGTGGTTTTACCTCGTAGTATATCTGGATTTTTTTTCTTTGGGACTCTGTTGATTGTCGGCAAACTGCAATTAACGAAAACGCACTGGGACATTAAAAACTGATATATTTATTAAAGTTTGAATAACGAAACTGGGCAAGCATCGTATGGCGTCCGTCAAATGAAACAATAAACGCATTATCATATGTACGGTAAAGTTCGTAAATCACAGAGTATGTAGCTCTTCCTAAGAGTATTTGTTGCTCAGTATTTCGCGAATTTCTGTTCGCCACACTTATCTTCTATCACGCACCAAGACAGAAGTCCCTTACTATCTTACTAACAGCGTGAGACCAAGCGATAGCTACTAACATAACAACGAGTCGGTGGCAGTCCGTCATGCAGGAAAGTGTGTAAGTAAAAGAAAGAAAAGAAAAGAAAAAAGAAACATTCCTACGGCCTACCCAAACCATTGTTTCCCAATCGCGGAAGATGGCGCTGTAATCGACAAATATCCACTGTGCCTGTTTTTGCATTTAAGACACAAAGCATTTGATTCTACGTTTCATTTACGATGTAAATGTAAACCTTTCTGTTCAAAAGGTACATACTGATCTTCAGACATTGCTTGAGTGTGTTGTAAATGTGTACGGGGAAAATAAAAGACATTTCTAGCAAATAAGCTACTTGTATGGTAACGTAGTTTTCTGTTTCCTACGGGGTTGGCTGTGATAAGTGCCCAAACCACGTGAATGCTTCGCCGGGCGTTGTGGCCGAGCGGTTCTAGGCGCTACTATCGCAGGTTCCAAGCCTGAGTTCTGAGTTCTAGGGCACTGATGACCTCAGATGTTAAGTCCCATAGTGCTCAGAGCCATTTGAACCATTTGAAGCTGAATGCTTCACTTCGGTCGCCTCCCTCGACCGATTTAGATGTGCGTTTCCGCCCAACCGCTGTAAATCTCACGCTGGCCGCTACGCGGAACACAAACCACAACCACTCTAATAAGTTAAAATGCCCACAAGGTGATAATGACAGGCTCACCTGCCATGGATACTCAACGAAATCAAGCATTCCAATGGTGAGCGGCATGGGTGCTCAGCGATAGTGAGCATCCCGATGGAAACAAAATAATATTACCTCAAAAACTTGTTACTGGATCACGTGAAACGTCGATTCTAAGCAGACCCTGGAACCGGTAACCACGTTACACTCTACAGTCCAATTTGGAAGAGTCAAGTAGGTATCCCACTGCTGTCCAGGGCGCCTCCAGACGCACTTTCGCTCAGTTCGAAGCCGGACTCAAGAATGAAGACAGCTCTACCCCAGCCAATGAGATTCCAGGCCGAAAGCGTTTGTGGAAACCTCATGGACAGTGGTGGTATACCACCATACGACCCGACAACCAGGAGTCATGCTCCGGGGTGCCATAACTTTTCACAGTAAGGCCTCTTTGGTTGTCAGCCGCGACACCCTTACAGCACAGCAGTGGTACGTCCAAGACATTGCACGTGCTGTCTTTTTTTTTTTTTTTTTTTGTTTGTTCTTCATGAGAAGCCATTCTGGTCTGACACTTCAGAAAGACAATGCCTGTCAGCACACGGCGGGAGTTTCTACTGCTTGTCTTCGTCCTTGCCAAACCATACCTCGGCCGGCAAGGTCGCCTGGTCTCTCTCCAACTGAGAACGTTCGGAGCATTATGGGCAGCACCTCATCTGCATGGATACTCTGCAAATTACATTTAAGTGCCTGGCAGAGGGATCATCGAACCACCTTCACAATCCTCTATTATTCCAAACTCGTAAACCTCGCGGAAACAACGAACACCTATATCTTTTCGTACGAGCTCTGATTTACCTTATCGTGGTGATCGTTTCTCCCTATGTAGTCAGTGTCAACAATATATTTTCGCATTCGGAGGAAAAAGTTGGTGAATTTCATGACAAGATTCAGTCGGAACGAAAAACGGCTTTCTTTTAATGATGTCCAGCCCAAATCCTGTATCATTTCTGTGGCACTCTCTCCCATATTTCGCGATAATACAATACGTGCTGCCCTTCTTTGAACTTTTTCGATGTACTCAGTCAGTCGTATCTGGTAAGGAACCCACACCACGCAGCAGTATTCTAAAAGAGGACGGACAAACGTAGTGTAGTCAGTCTCGTTAGTAGATCTGTTACATTTTCTATGTGTCCTACCAATAAAACGGAGTCTTTGGTTAGCCGTCCCCACAACATTTTCTTTGTGTTCCTTCCAATTTTTGGTTGTTCGTAATTGTAATTCCTAGGCATTTAGTTGAATCTACGGCCTTCATATTTGACTGATTTATCGTGTAACCGAAGTTTAACGGATTCCTTTTAGCACTCAAATGGATGACCTCACGCTTTTCGTTATTTAGGGTCAATTGACAATTTTCGCAGTATACAGATATATTTTCTAAATCGTGTTGTAATTTGTTTTGCTGTTCTCACGACTTTACTAGTCGATAAACGACAGCGTCATCTGCAAACAATCTATGACAGCTACTCAGATTGTCTTCAAAATCGTTTATAAATATAAGGAACAGAAAAGGGCCTATAACACTACCTTTGGAACGCCAGAAGTCACTTCTGTTTTACTCGATGGCTTTCCGTCGATTGCTACGAACTGTGACTTCCCTGACAGCAAATCACAAATCCAGTCACAAAACTGAGACGATATTCCAAAGCACGCAATTTCACTAAAAGCCGCTCATGTGGTACAGTTTCAAAAGCCTTCTGGATATCCAGAAATACGGAATCGATCTGAAATCACTTGTCAATAGCAGTCAACACTTCACATGTTACATAAGAACGATCTTCACTAAATCCATGTTCACTGTGTGTCAATAGATCGTTTTCTTCGAGGTAATTCATAATGTTATCCTACTACCTTTCTTGAATATTGGTGTGACCTGTGCAACTTTCCAGTCTTTGGGTACTGATCTTTCGTCGGGATTTCGCCGATCTAACGCGTCAGTTCGACAGAGTTTTGGCACGATATACCTCAGGAGAACATCCTACAACTGTACTTAATAATGCCGAATCGAATAAATACCTGAATAAGCACCAAATGTGGATCAACGCGTTACTTACTTGTTCGATGTCTGAAGCACTTTTTGTTGGATAAATCATCCACATTGTTCTGTACATGTACTACACATCGACGGATTTTCGTCTCATTCGCATTATTCTTTCATGGCCTATAGTTTTTGTGTGTGTTATAACGTATATCCATACTCCCAGAATGACTAGGAAGATGCGTTATAAATATGGTGAAAATACTGTTTAATTATTTGCAGTATCCTTAATATGGGGAAACCAATAATAATTAGTCTACAACTGATTGCTGTTCAAAAAGGACTGTCATCTCTTTTTTGCAAAGCATTTGCAGAAGAGAACGCTTCTGCTCATATAATGTGTTTACCTTTAATCAGTTTCAATAGATGGTTGAAATTGCTCTGAGCCCTATGGGACTTAACATCTGAAGTCATCAGTCCCCTAGACCTGGAACTACTTAAGCCTAACTAACCTAAGGACATCACACACATCCATGCCCGAGGCAGGATTCGAACCTGCGACCGTAGCAGCAGCGCATTCCCGGACTGAAGCGCCTAGAACCGCTCGGCCACAGCGTCCGGCAAATTCCAATAGATCATCGAACATTGAGAACAGCTGAAATCTCTCAAATTGAATGAAGCTCCATGGCTCGGCCGATCCCTTAACACGGTGCATGGTATTTGCGGCTGCGTTAGCAGTTCTGTTAACTATAATCCATCGCCCATCGCACGAACAAAAAGCCCTGCCCAGTAGTTGGAAGAAATCACAGATCGCACCCGTTTACAAGAAGGGCAGGACACGTGATCCTCAAAACTTCCGTCCGGTATCCTTGATATCGATTTGTTATAGAATCTTCGAATATATTCTAAATTAAAAATATAGCGAGGTATCTCTGACAGAATAACCTCCCCATGGCAACCTGTATGATTTCCGAAAACATTGATCACGTGAAACCCAACTCGCTATTTTCTCAGATGACTGCTAAAAGTAATGGACGAAGGGAGGTAAATGCAGTATTTTTCGATTTTCGAAAAGTATTTGATTCAGTACCACGGCTATACTATTATAAAAAGTGAGGCACTATGACGTATCAATGAAAATTTGCGTCAGTTGAGGATATTTGATAAGGAGAATGTAGCTTGTAATCTTGGATGAAGAGTCATCATTAAGTATCAAAGTAACTTAGATTGTGCCCAAGGGAAGTGTCTTGGAAGCCTTGCTGTTGATATTGTGCAGGGAAATGCTAAAGTCCGTATTATTTCAAAAGTCAATATTTCACGGAATAATGCAGGTAGGGAGAGCCGCACGCGGTAGCCGAGTTGTCTTGGGCGCCTTGCCACGGTTCGCACGGCTCCCCTCGGAGGTTCGAGTCCTTCCTCGGGCCACGGGTGTGTGTTTTGTCCGTAATGTAAGTCAGTTTAAGTTAGGGACCGATGGTCTCAGCTGTTTGGCCCCATAGGAACTTACCACAAATTTCCCAAATTTAGGTTTTTACTGAAACTAAAGAAAGTGCAAATGACAAATAATCCTGAGTTAATAACGAGCATCAAAACCGTTATAGGGATTAGTGAACACAGGGTTGTCGTAGCGATACTGTATATTGTAATCCCGAAATCCTCGAAAAACAAACAAAAAGTATACCTATTCAAAAATGTGATAAAAATTCACTTGACGCCTTCCTGAGAGACAATCTCGACTCATTCCAAATTAATAATATAAGTGTAGACCAGAAGTGGTTTGCATTCAAAAAATAGTATCGGCAGCAATTGAGAGATTTATACGAAATAAACTAACAAACGGCGGAGCTGATCCTCCGTGGTACACAAACGGGTTAGAACACTGTTGCAGAAACAACTAAACAAACATACCAAATTTAAACAGACGCAAAATCCCTAAGATGCGCTAAATTCCGGGCTTCTCTAAAGGATAGCCAGAGTTCAATGCGAGATGCCTATAACAGTTTCCACGACGAAACTTTGTCTCGAAACCTGGCAGACAAATCCAGGATATTCTGGTCGTATATGAAGTATGCTAGTGGCAATTTACAATCAATGCCTCCTCTGCGCTATAACACTGGAGATACTATCGAAGACAGAGCTACCGAAGTAGAGTTACTAAACGCAGCCTTCCGAAATGCCTTCACAAAAGAAGAAGTAGTAAATGTTCCAGAATTCGAATCGAGAACAGCTGCCAACGAGAGCAACGTAGAAGTAAATATCCTTGGAGTAGTGAAGCAACTCAAATCACTTAATAAAAGCAAGTCTTCTGCCCCAGACTGTATAAAAATAGGTTCCTTTCCGAGTATGCTGATGCATTAGCTCCATGCTTAACAATCATATACAACCGTCCGCTCAACGTGAGATCTGTACCCCAAGACTGGAAGGTTGCACAGGTCACACCAATATACAAGAAAGGTAGTAGGAGTAATCCACTAAATTGCAGGACCATATCGTTAACGTCGATATGCAGCAGGACTTTAGAACATATATTGTGTTCGAACATTACGAATTACCTCGAAGGAAACGGTTTATTGACACGCAGTCAACATGGGTTTAGTAAAGATCGTTCCTGTGAAACACAACTAGCTCTTGTTGAGTGCTATTGGCAAGGGATTTGAGATCGATTCCGTATTTCCGGAAGGCCTTTGACACTGTACCGCACAAGCGGCTCGTAGTGAAAATGCGTGCTTATGGAATATCGTCTCAGTTTTGTGACTGGATTGGCCATTTCCTGTCACGAAGGTCACAATTCTTAGTAACTGACGGAATGTCATCTAGTAAAGCAGAAGTGATTTCGGGCGTTCCCCAAGGTAGTGCTATAGGCCCTTTTCTGTTCCTTATCCATATAAACGATTTGGGAGACAATCTGAGCAGCCGTCTTTGGTTGTTTGCAGATGACGCTTCCGTTTATCGACTAATAAAGTTATCAAAAGATCAAATTGAAATTGCTCTGAGCACTATGGAACTCAACTGCTGTGGTCATTAGTCCCCTAGAACTTAGAACTACTTAAACCTAACTAACCTAAGGACATCACACACATCCATGCCCGAGGCAGGATTCGAACCTGTGACAGTAGCAGTCGCATGGTTCCGGACTGCGCGCCTAGATCAAAAGATCAAAATAAACTGCAAAATGATTTAGAAAAGATATCTGATTGTGCGAAAAGTGGCAGCTGACCCTAAATAACGAAAAGTGTGAGATCATCCACAAGAGTTCTAAAAGGAACTCTTTAAACTTCGGTTACACGATAAATAGGTCTAATCGAAAAGCCGTAAATTCAACTAAATATCTAGGTATTACAATTACGAACAAGTTAAATTGGACAGAACACATAGAAAATGATGTGGGAAAGGCTCACCAAAGGCTGCGTTTTATTTTCAGGACACTTAGTAGGTCGGTTACATTTTCTAAGGAGACTGCCTACAGTACACTTGTCCGTCCTCTTTTAGAATACTGCTGCGCGGTATGGGATACTTACCAGATAGGACTGACGGAGTACATCGAAAAAGCTCCAAGAAAGGCAGCACATTTTGTTTTATGGCGAAATATGGGAGAGAGTGTCACCGAAATGATACCGGAAGTGGGTTGGGCATCATTTAAGGCGTTTTTCGTTCTGACGGAATCTTCTCACGAAATTCCAATCACCAACTTTCTCCTCCGGGTGCGAAAATGTTTTGTTGACACCAAACTATATAGGGAGGCACGATCACCACCATAAAATAAGGGAAATCAGAGCTCGTACGGAAAGATACAGGTTTTCATTCTTTCCCCGCGCTATACGAAATTGGAATAATAGAGAATTGTGAAGGTGTTTCTATGAACCCTCTGCCAGGCACTTGAATGTAATTTGCAGAGTATCCATGTAGATGTAGATGCAGATGTACACCAACAGATGGCTCTTTATATGATACAAAAGCAATATTTAGCATAGCAATGGAGTTTTGAAGATGTTACTTATAACAAATGCTCAGTATGTCGGCCGTCATTCACCCACAGTGCCTGTAGTCAGGCGACAACGTTGTGAAATGCTCTGTACAACTTACCAGTTGGTATGGTGAAAAACTGCCGTCCAGTGTTGTCTTTTAGCATCGTTAATGCGGTCGGACGATCGCGGGTGACTTGAGACTTTAGCTAAGCCCACAGCCAATAATCACACGTACTGAGGTCTGGGGAGCCGGGAGTGGCTGCTCAGCTCGTGATCCTCACTAAATAATGTGCGCGAGACATCTTGCACACGTGTAGCAGTGCGGAGTGGGGCGCCGTCCTGGATAAAAGTCGTACCTTTCGGAGAGTGTTTATTAGCCAGACATGGGACGATGCGATTTAGTAACATCGCCCTACCTCGCACCCGCCACGCTGACAGTTTGCAAAGTTGCCCGTCTGTTGCCCAGTTTTACTGTCTTTTTCCATTTCAATAAAAGCCAATGCCATTTCAGGCATTTGTTTCACTTTTTACCACTCGACCGAAATTGTTCTGTGAATTAGGCTACAGGAAAGTTAAGGAGGTATTCGAGAAAAAAAGAGAAGCAGCTGTACGAATATAAAGATCTCAGATGGAGAACCAGTCTTCAGCAAAGATGGGAAAGGTGGGAGGTCGAAGGAGTATGTAGAGGGTCTATACAAAATGTAGGGCAGCGGGTTAACAGTAGTCATTGTAATCACTCACGTTGTTGTTGTTGTTGTTGTTTTGGTCTTCAGTCCTGAGACTGGTTTGATGCAGCTCTCCATGCTACTCTATCCTGTGCAAGCCGCTTCATCTCCCAGCACCTACCCCAAACTACATCCTTCTGGATTTGCTTAGTGTAGTCATCTCTAGGTCTCCCTCTACGATTTTTACCCTCCACACTGCCCTCCAGTACTAAATTGGTGATCCCTTGATGCCTCAGAACATGTCCTACCATCCTATTCCTACTTCTAGTCAAGTTGTGCCACAAACTCCTCTTTTCCCCAATTCTATTCAATACCTTCTCATTAGTTATGTGATCCACCCATCTAATCTTCAGCATCTTTGTATAGCACCACATTTCGAAAGCTTCTATTCTCTTCTTGTCCAAACTATTTATCGTCCACGTACTCCATACAAATACTTCTCAATCTATACTCGGTGTTAACAAATTTCTCTTTTTCAGAAACGCTTTCCTTGCCATTCTCGGTCTACATTTTATATCCTCTCTACTTAGAATATCATCAGTTATTTCTTTCCCCAAATAGCAAAACTCCTTTACTACATTAAACGTCTCATTTCCTAATCCAATTCCCTCAGCATCACAGGCCTTAATTCGACTAAGTTCCACTATCCTCGTTTTGCTTTTGTTGATGTTCATCTTATATCCTCCTTTCAAGACACTGTCCATTCCGTTCAACTGCTCTTCCAAGTCCTTTGCTGTCTCTGAGGTTCGCAAATGACATTTTAACTCTGTCAAAGTTTTTATTTCTTCTCCATGAATTTTAATACCTACTCCGAATTTATATTTGGTTTTCTTTACTACTTGCTCAATATACAGATTCAACAGCATCGGGGAGAGGCTACAATCCCGTCTCAATCCCTTTCCAACCACTGCTTCTCTTTCGTGCCCCTTGACTCTTATAACTGCCATCTGGTTTCTGTTAAAATTGAAAAACGACTTTCGCTCCCTGTATTTTACCCCTGCCACCTTCAGAATTTGAAAGAGAGTATTCCAGTCAACACTGTCAAAAGCTTTCTCTAAGTCTACAAATGCTAGGAATGTAGGTTTGCCTTTCCTTAATCTTTCTTCTAAGATAAGCCGTAGGGTCAGTATTGCCTCACGTGTTACAGCATTTCTACGGAATCCAAACTGATGTTTCTTGAGTTCGGCTTTTACCAGTTTTTCCATTTGTCTGTTAAGCATTCGTACTAGTATTTTACAGCCGTGACTTATTAAACTGATAGTTCGGTAATTTTCACATCTGTCAACACTTGCTTCATTTGGAATTGGAATTATTATATTCTTCTTGAAGTATGAGGGTATTTCGCCTGTCTCATATATCTTACTGACCAGATGGTAGAGTTTTGTCAGGACTGGCTCTCCCAAGGCTGTCAGTAGTTCTAATGGAATGTTGTCCACTCCCGGGGCTTTGTTTCGACTCAGGTCTTTCAGTGCTCTTTCAAACTCTTCATGCAGTATCATATCTCCCATTTCTTCTTCATCTACATCCTCTTTCATTTCCATAATATTGTCCTCAATTACATTGCCCTTGTATAGACCCTCTATATAATCCTTCAACCTTTCTGCTTTCCCTTCTTTGCTTAGAACTGGGTTTCCATCAGAGCTCTTGATATTCATGCAAGTGGTTCTCCTTTCTCCTTTCTTCCTGTAGGCAGTATCTATCTTACCCCTAGTGAGATAAGCCCTCTACATTCTTACATTTGTCGTCTAGCCATCCCTGCTTAGCCATTTTGCACTTCCTGCCGATCTCATTTTTGAGACGTTTCTATTCCTTTTTGCCCGCTTCATTTACTGCATTTTTATATTTTCTCCTTTCATCAATTAAATTCAATATTTCTACTGTTACCCAAAGATTTCTAGCATCTCTCGTCTTTTTATCTACCTGATCCTCTGCTGCCTTCACTACTTCATAACTCAGTGCTACCCATTCATCTTCTGCTGTATTTCTTTCCCCCATTCTTGTCAATTGTGCCCTTATGCTCTCCCTAAAACTCTGTACAATCTCTGGTTTAGTCAGTTTATCCAGGCCCCATCTCCTTAAATTCCCCCTTTTCGCAGTTTCTTCAGTTTTAATCTACAATTCATAACCAATAGATTGTGGTCAGAGTCCACATCTACCCTTGAAAATGCCTTACAATTTGACGGCCTGAGTGGCCAAGCGGTTCTAGGTGCTACAGTCTGGAACCACGCGACCGCTACTGTTGCAGGTTCGAATGCTGGCTCGGGCATGGATGTGAGTGATGTCCTTAGGTTAGTTAGGTTTATTTACTTCGGATTTCTAGGGGACTGATGACCTCAGATTTTAAGTCCCATTGTGCTCAGAGCCATTTGAACCTTTTTTTGTCATTAAAATTTAAAACCTGGTTCCTAAATCTCTGTCTTACCATTATATAATTTATCTGATACCTTCTAGTATCTCTAAGCTTCTTCCATGTATACAACCTTCTTTCATGATTCTTGAACCAAGTTACATTCACTCATAGGGGGAAATATTTGAAATATTAGAATTATTTAGAATTTCTGTAAATGTTTCTCGCCGTCGTTTACGAGAGCCTGGAACATTTTGATGGTGACAATGTAGTTCGGAATATTTAAACAATTGTGGCGCTTTTTTATCCCAATTGTGCAAGGAATTCCATCAACATAACTCACCAAGCGTTATTACACTGTTGAAAATCCTTTTCATCAACCTCATAGCACTGTGCGACCACACCTCCAACCACTTCGCGAGGCTGGCCATTTCGCCTATTTCTTCATGCGGAGGCTGCACTACTCCCACTCAGGTCCATGACTGGCTACTGGCAGAGCGGAAGTTGCACTAATCCCTAAACAAAAGCTTCAGCTGGTGGCAAAGTTTCGATATTTGATACCTGAGAAATTCCTGTTGAAGCACATGCTCTCTCTCTCTCTCTCTCTCTCTCTCTCTCTCTCAAGCAGTCACGTCATGTAGTGTGACACTGCCAGGACTGTACGCACCGTTGGTCATGGTTGGTTAAAACCACAAACAAAGCAGCATTTACCTAGTAAACCCCAGGTGTGCATGTCTTGGAAATATTCCCGCACTCTATCTGACTGATTGAGTAATTAATTACATCGATACCCTTTTTGTGGACAGTTTTTCCTTGCTTCCTATTGGTGGATAATAGAACTGGAATATTTGATGGGATGTTATCCTACAACCTCCCAGCCGGCCGGAGTGACCGAGCGTTTCTAGGCGCTTCAGTCTGGATCCGCGCGACTGCTGCGGTGGCAGGTTCGAATTCTGCCTCGAGCATGGTTGTGTGTGATGTCCTTAGGTTAGTTAGGTTTAAGTAGTTCTAAGTTCTAGGGGACTGATGTCCTGAGCTGTTAAGTCCCATAGTGCTCACAGCCATTTTTACAACCTCCCAGTATGCAAACATCGGTCGGTACTAGTACAGTTACGTCATTTGGTAGAAAGTCCATTAAGTTGAAGGTAACTGAAAATTTCGAAGTTCAGTTCAGTTGCACGCTATGTCTATAAACAATCTGTGGAGGGTTTGTACTGGTGCTACAATGAGATGGAGATGGAGGAGAATGAGCAGGAAGGGTCTACTGCCTGATATGATAGAGACAACAGCAAATACCACTGAAAGACAGAGATCACTGTGATGTATTGAGAAGCACTAAACCTGACACACTTAAACCACCTCCTGATCGTCCACACACAGCGCACCTGTCCCCTCGTACACCGCCATTGCCAACGCTCAGAGGCCAGAGAAAACTGTAGCAGCCATGGATGTGCGTGTATACCAGAATGCACCATCCAAGCCATGGGGTGCGTCCAGGGATAATTGGAGTGGTAGGACTTCGGATTTCATCAATGCGTTCAGGACCAACACTTGGCAGTGATCAATACTGAATTGCTCAATTGTCCATGGAGAATACATGCAACACACGCGATCGAAAAGACAGCTCAACTCGTACTGAGTATCAGTTCGCTATTCAGCTATCCAGAGTGCATAATCGCCGGGAGTTGTCCTGCAGCTGTGCGCAAAAAACGACTAGTCCGCTGGCCTGAACTTTTCTTTGTCTCTACCACTCGCAAGAGCTTTTAGCCAACAAAACCATTTGTTCTGGCCACAGTCTATCTCTGCCACGTGCTCCTCATGACGAATTTTGTCGTCCTAGGAAACCAGCGACGTATTTACCACTATAATTACAATCACATAGTTCGATTGCAGCCCCAACCTGATTACATTAAACAGAGATCGAAGTAACAGAAACACCTCCTCCTGAAGACTGTGGCTCTGGAAATATCAATAACCCTCTTATGACTGGGCATCTCCTTATGGCTATCGATGCCTTGAAACTGCAGTCCCCCACGTCAAACCAATATCTCCCTTATGACTGGACACAGCCGATTTCTTTGTACATGTTGCAACAATAACCACAGTCACTTCACACCCCCAAAACAAGCTTTATAAGCATGCCATTCATACCGCCAACTAAGTACAATACTTCGGCAGTAACTGAATGCTGGTGGCTCCAAGCAATATTCAGTGGAGAACCGCGATGGATCGACATGCCTCATTTGTTTACCTTGCATGTGTGTCTTAGGAAGAGAGACATAATCGTCTTATGAGCGACCAGATATTAAAAATACGATCGCAAAGACCGTGTTATTGTAACCCCGCATAAAAATCGGTCTTCGTTCTACAGACACCCAAGTATCAACAACGATATCCATGCTGAAAAGTATACCTTCCTTATAAATCGAGGTATGCTAGTGCTTCTGAATAAAGTAGTCTTCCGCACAAATACCAAGATATTGAATGTGGATAGTGATTGCGGTTTCTGTATTAACAGACCGAAAGTGTAGGTGCACATTGCTAGCGATGTAAGCCCGTAATAAAGTCAACACTATCACCGAATTTAGAAAGTGATGCAGCTAAGAAACATGGTACTAGTCCAATATTTGCAACTGCTTCTTGCAGCTGCTACGTATTTGTCACACTAACAAACAGTATTTGTAGCGTCTTCTATATCGATAGTATGTAGACAGTGTAACAGAGGTTCTGCGACATGTCCACGTGGTTATAGGGGAGGTTGATGGTTGATTGAGAATGATCGCTTACAGTGGATGGTGTGTTAGATGAGCAATCACTTAAAATGCATCACTAGATGGACCTCATAAAATATGTATAAAATCCCATGACTTCTCAGGTCTTTAGTGGCAAGCTTTCAGCCAGAAATGCTGTCTGGTATTTAGTACCATTCAGCCACATATTTTGGGTGCATCCTATCGCGTTGTCTTAATGATTACAGCGTCCGGTCCCGGTAGCTGAGTGGTCAGCTCGACAGAATGTCAATCCTAAGCGACCGGGTTCGTTTCCCGGCTGGACTGGAGATTTTTTCCGCTCAGGGACTGGATGTTGTTGTGTTCTAACCATCATCATTTCATCCCCCATCGACGCGCAACTCGTCGAAGTGGCGTCAAACCGAAAATGTCGTCCTAACCGCCGTCTGCTTCACGTCTGCTGTGCAGCGAGCTACGTTATGTAAGTATTAACTGTATTTTTCTTACTTGTCACTTCTTTTTCCGTGTGTTTTTGCTTTTAGGAAGCTTTAATTGTCGATTGCTATTAATAGTGTTCCATAAATTTCCTGTTAGTTTTGAATACAGTCAGAGAGAGTCCCTTTAGTCAGCCATAGTGCCAGTAGTGCTAGTGATTGTTTTCAATACAGTCCAGAGACGGGTAGTGCTATTTTCATTGTTTTCTACAAGAAGTGGCTAGCAATCACAGTTTAGTCAATAATCAGCCGCCTTTAGTGAATTAGCAGTAGTTAAAAGTTGATTAAGTCTCTTCAGTAAATTAATTCCTTAGGATGGATAGGATGTATGACTGCTGTGTACGGACGCACGAGGAGCTGGCCACTCTTCACGAACAGCTGAGCGTGTTGATGGCCGCGGTCATCCGTCTTCAGGCTGCTGCCTCGGAGTGTAGCGGCAGTAGGGAGTCTAGTGCGTCGCAAGGTACACCGCAGGTGTTACATGCTTCACCCACTGTCCCTTCTGTCGAGATACCTTCGCGGGTACCGGGCGCGGTTGGGCCACCCTCTCTGCTAGGGGAGTGGCGGGTTCAGTGGCGTTCGCGGCGCACGAGGCGGAGGGTCAATGTGGAGGCTGGCCGTGTGGCATCGCCCGCTCTGTCTGTGAGTGGACATGTGGCTGCTCCTTCAGCAAGGTCCGAGCAGGCACACGGGGGGAGGGGTTTATTAGTTATTGGGAGCTCCAACGTTAGGAGGGTGATGGAGCCCCTTAGGGAAATAGCGGAAAGGTCGGGGAAGAAGGCCAGTGTTCACTCTGCTTGCCGGGGGGTCTCATCCGAGATGTGAAGGAGGCCCTACCGGCGGCGATAGAGAGCACTGGGTGCACCTGACTGCAAATTGTTGCTCATGTCGGCACCAATGACTCCTGCCGTCTGGGTTCAGAGGTCATCCTCAGTTCGTACAGGCGGTTGGCGGAATTGGTGAAGGCGGAAAGCCTCGCTTGCGGGGTGGAATCTGAGCTAACTATTTGTAGTATCGTTCCCAGAACCGATCGCGGTCCTCTGGTTTGGAGCCGAGTGGAAGGCTTAAACCATGGCCGGATGCGGCTACAAGGCTAGCGGAGTACGTGTGGAGTGCACATGGGGGTTTTTAGGTTAGAGAATTCCCTCCCTAGGCCCTACAAGACGCCTCCTGAGACGCGGCAAGGTAGGAGTAGGCAAAATGCAACAGGGAATAACAATATTAATGTGCTAATAGTAAACTGCAGGAGCGTCTATAGTAAGGTCCCAGAACTGCTCTCATTAATAAACGGTCACAGCGCCCATATAGTACGAGGGACAGAAAGTTGGCTGAAACCAGACGTAAACAGTAATGAAATCCTAAACTCAGATTGGAATGTATACCGCAGAGACAGGCTGGACAGTGAAGGGGGAGGCGTGTTTATAGCGATAAGAAGTGCAATAGTATCGAAGGAAGTTGACGGAGATCCGAATTGTCAAATGATTTGGGTGAAGGTCAAGGTTAAAGCAGGCTCAGACATTGTAATTGGATGTCTCTATAGGACCCCGGGCTCAGCAGCTGATGTGGCTCAGCACCTGAAGAATAATTTGGAAAAAATTTCGAGTGCATTTCCCTACCATGTTATAGTTCTGGGTGCAGATTTTAACTTGCCGGATACAGACTGGGTGACTCAAACGTTCATAACGGGTGTCAGGGTCAAAGAATCCAGTGAAATTTTTTTAAGTGCTTTATCTACCTTGAGCAGTTAAACAGAGAACCGACTCGTGGCGATAACATATTAGACCTTCTGGTGACAAACAGACCCAAACTATTTGAATCAGTTAATGCAGAACAGGGAATCAGCGATCATAAAGCGGTTACTGCATCGATGATTTCAGCCGTAAATAGAAATATTAAAAAAGGTAGGAAGATTTTTCTGTTTAGCAAAAGTGACGAAAAGCAGATTACAAAGTACCTGATGGCTCAACATAAAAGTTTTGTCTCAAATACAGATAGTGTTGAGAATCATTGGAGAAAGTTCAAAACCATCGTACACTATGAGTTAGATGAGTATGTGCCAAGCAAGATCGTAAGCGATGGAAAAGAGCCACCGTGGTACAACAACCGAGTTAGAAAACTGCTGCGGAAGCAAAGGGAACTTCACAGCAAACGTAAACATAGCCAAAGCCTTGCAGACAAACAAAAATTACGAGAAGCGAAAGGTAGTGTGAGGAGGGCTATGCGAGAGGCGTTCAATGAATTCGAAAGTAAAGTTCTATGTACTGACTTGGCAGAAATCCTAAGAAATGTTGGTCCTATGTCAAAGCGGTAGGTGGATCAAAACAAAATGTCCAGACACTCTGTGACCAAAATGGTACTGAAACAGAGGATGACAGACTAAAGGCCGAAATACTAAATGTCTTCTTCCAAAGCTGTTTCACAGAGGAAGACTGCACTGTACTTCCTTCTCTAGATTGTCGCACAGTTGACAAAATGGTAGATATCGAAATAGACGACAGAGGGATAGAGAAACAATTAAAATTGCTCAAAAGGGGAAAGGCCGCTGGACCTGATGGGATACCAGTTTGATTTTACACAGAGTACGCTAAGGAACTTGCCCCCCTTCTTGGAGCAGTGTACCGTAGGTCTCTAGAAGAGCGAAGCGTTCCAAAGGATTGGAAAAGGACACAGGTCCTCCCCGTTTTCAAGAAGGGACATCGAACAGATGTGCAGAACTATAGACCTATATCTCTAACGTCGATCAGTTGTAGAATATTGGAACACGTATTATGTTCGAGTACAATGTATTTTCTGGAGACTAGAAATCTACTCTGTGGGAATCAGCATGGGTTTCGAAAAAGACGGTCGTTTGAAACCCAGCTCGCGCTATCCGTCCACGAGACTCAGAGGGCCACAGACACTGGTTCACAGGTAGATGCCCTGTTTCTTGACTTCCGCAAGGCGTTTGACACAGTTCCCCACAGTCGTTTAACGAACAAAGTAAGAGCATACGGACTATCAGACCAATTGTGTGATTCGATTGAGGAGTTCCTAGATAACAGAACGCAACATGTCATTCTCAATGGAGAGAAGTGTTCCGAAGTAAGAGTGATTTCATGTGTGCCGCAGGGGAGTGTCATAGGACCGTTGCTTTTCACAATAAATGACCTGGTGGATGACATCGGAAGTTCACTGAGGCTTTTTGCAGGTGATACTGTGGTGTATCGAGAGGTTGCAACAATGGAAAATTGTACTGAAATGCAGGAGGATCTGCAGCGAATTGACGCATGGTGCAAGGAATGGCAATTGAATCTCAATGTAGACAAGTGTAATGTGCTGCGAATACATAGAAAGATAGATCCCTTATTTATCTACAAAATAGGTCAGCAACTGGAAGCAGTTAATTGCATAAATTATCTGGGAGTACGCATTAGGTATGATTTAAAATGGAATGATCATATAAAGTTGATCGTCGGTAAAGCAGATGCCAGACTGAGATACGTTGGGAGAATCCCAAGGAAATGCAATCCGAAAACAAAGGAAGTAGGCTGCAGTACGCTTGTTCACCCACTGCTTGAATACTGCTCAGCAGTGTGGGATCCGCACCAGATAGGTTTGATAGAAGAGACAGAGAAGATCCAAAGGAGAGCAGCGCGCTTCGTTACAGGATCATTTAGTAATCGCGAAAGCGTTACGGGATGATAGATAAACTCCAGTGAAAGACTCTGCAGGAGAGACGCTCAGTAGCTCGGTACGGGCTTTTGTTAAAGTTTCGAGAACATACCTTCACCGAAGAGTCAAGCAGTATATTGCTCCCTCCTACGTATATCTCGCGAAGAGACCATGAGGATAAAATCAGAGAGATTAGAACCCCCACAGAAGCATACCGACAATCCTTCTTTCTACGAACAATACAAGACTGGAGTAGAAGGGAGAACCGATAGAGGTACTCAGGGTACCCTCCTCCACACACCGTCAGGTGGCTTGCGGAGTATGAATGTAGATGTAGAAAGACTTGCACCCGGCGAACACTCTACCCGACGGGAGGCCATAGTTACATCAGATTTACATTTTAATGATTACTGCCACTGGTAGATTATATTCACGGCACTCTCCTATCTCAAAACTAGTTACCTCTTTCGATCCTGTCTGCTAAGGACCCTGTACGGCAAAACTCCATCGTGATTTTAATCAGTCCCTCGGCACCTTGTAACTCTCCCTCGGTCTCTGCCACGATCTCACTGCAGCCTTGTCCATGTGGTCATCACAGTTTGAGTCGTAACTGAGCCGAAGTTGGAGAGACAAACACGGAGAGCTGAGTTAATGCAACGGGACGATCTTTTTACCGTCTGGTGGAAATGGGAACATTTTGTCGTAGCTCTGATAACCGTGTGCAATGTGTAAAGCCAGTGCCAAACAAAGCTTTCTCCTGCGACACAAGCTAGTAGGAAAGACAGTACCAGCAGTTACAGTAGTGTTTATGAGGAAAGTTAGGTAGACTCCACATAATATGTCAACTAGAAGATGGACAATGATTTTGCTACAGCTTTGAGGGATGTTTTCAAACTACAAATGGTTCAAATGGCTCTGAGCACTATGCGACTTAACTTCTGAGCTCATCAGTCGCCTAGAACTTAGGTTAGTTAGGTTTAATTAGTTCTAAGGACATCACACACACATCCATGCCCGAGACAGGATTCTAACTTGCGACCGTAGCGGTCTCTCGGCTCCAGACTGTAGCGCCTAGAACCGCACGGCCACTCCGGCCGCCAGCGGCGGACTTAGCGCACAGTATCCCTCAGGGTGCATTTCTATCTGTCACCAAAACATTATCTCTATCTTCGTTATTTTGTACCATCCAATAGAAAGAAACTATGAGCTATAAAAACTTCACTCTCACCCAATAGAGAATTTGATAAGGTGTTACTGTGTTCCTCTCTTCCGATATGTCAAAAACAAGTACCGTCTGTGTGCTATGTGGAGATCCTACTGAAAATATACAGGTACTGCTCGACTGGAGCAGGTAACCAGTGATCGAAGTCGCTTCAGGACCTGCACTGTAGGACCACCATATCCCACAGACTATCAATTAAAATAGAGTGTCATTGGGCCTTTGTTTGATATGTTGCTTTCCGCTGTAACACATCGAAGTAGTATATGTCTGCAGCTTTGTACACCGCCATACCTTTTTTTTTTTTTTATCCACCACAACTTCAAGGTCTGTGTCATGTGTTAAACCGACATAAACACATTTCGATCCATTGGCTCTCACAGAAAGCTGGACATTGCATGGTGTAAACTATGATGCTGTTCTCACAGCACACAGGATGGTTGAAATAAGAGAGAGGCGGTGTTTCTTACTGACAAAAATGTGAAAAACATCACAACATGTAGAAACTGGAAGAGTTTGCGGCATTGTGGAGCGTTTCCAAACAGCTATACAGAGGTGATGACCTGTACATTTAATCTCACCTTCAATAGTGATGGGGGTAGCAGACGTCTTGGTGTTCCATTATGATTGAAACAGATATCACGTACATAGCTGCAATATGAGGAATCGGTGCTGGTCATCCCTGGAACGTGTTGCTCTCATAAAGACTCTCTCCCCCTCAAACAGGTGGAGTCGGTCAATCATTATGTGGTAATCAACCATGTACCAGTAGATGGAAAAGATGCCACAGATGCACTGTAATAAGCACCACAGTTGATGGTGCTATCAATTTCAGCAATATTATCAGTTTTTCCATAATGTCAACGCGGACCAGTGACATGGTAGCATGTTTCCCAGGTTCTGCATCATCACTAAACTGCCCCCCCCCCCCCCCTCTACTTTCCGAGTACCATTGCGAATGTAGGTAGATGACTGGTGCTTATGTACAAGAATTATCGATGAACAGATGTACTGCACAAAGTAGACCAGACAGCATCTCTACTCATGAAGTTTGGTTATCTACATATTTCTAGCAGTTTGATCACAGTGTTTAATTTAGTATTACGATTGCCCATCTTTCCCTGCGTGGATGTGGGTCACAGACTATTCTTGAATTGATTAGATAAAGTTGGATATTGAAAGGTCTCCTTGCACTGTCTTTGACCAACCCTCCCTACAAACTGTCTCCTATTTAATTTTCAACTGACCAGAAGTAGGAGGTTATTATACCCATTAAACCCCAGGTCTCGTGAAGGAACAGAGAGAGCTGAATCCGTAACAGGTGTTCAGGGAGACTATTCTACACCAATCGTTCTCACAGCGCATCTCCAGATGCAGACATGTCGAAGAGGTTAGCACCCCTCATCGGTGTATGGTAGATATGAAAGTGTTGTGATGATATAACAGATGATCGTAAAGAAGAAATTTGTGCATGATTGAGCTCCAGACGAATGTAGTTTAGAACTGGTAGCACAGTAGATTCATATAAAATATTCTAAATTATTGGTCCTGTGTTTGGTGCCCATACAAGTACGGTATCAGAAAGAGAGAAATGGTCGTGGAACATAAACACATTCCAAGGGCTACATGTTCCTGCATTAAACACGCTATAATGCTAGAGCTGTGCTGCTTGTGCCTTCTTAGTCGTGTGGAATACAACGCTGTTAATATTCCAGTGTAATAAAGCGCATGATATACATTCTTTCTGTGAGTTTCTTTATGGTGAACTATGGTGACGCACTGTATGGTGATAAAACTACTACCTATCACGTCAAAGAAGGCATTAATTCTTTGTAACACTCAAACTTTGTAAACACCTGGTGTCATACACCTCTGTAAAAGTATGAAGGCCAAATACAGTTCGGAAATTGTGATCTTTTCACAACAGTCCCATAAAATGGTCGTCAGCAGGCAAAAATGCATACGAAGGAACAGCGACATCTTACAAGGAAATAAGCACTACAGGCAGTGCCAGAGATTGTGTAACAGTCCTACAGTTTACCATTGCCCCTTGTAACCTTCCTCTTGCACACTGAAGTCATGGTCCGATTTTAGGTTGTATTGCTCATGTGCACGATAATATTGCCATCTCCGCTATTAAGGTGTCTTTATGTAGCGCCATTCTACCACCCTCATCCAGAATATGCAGTCCTATTGATTTCGCTAACTTCATATCTCATGGCATTCTTCTCTAATTTTGTATATTTAACTAGTTTTTCGCGATTTTACGTATTTTATCGCTTTTCCCTCAATTTCAACGTATTTCACATCAGTATTTCGTGATGAAATCGGTAAAATTCGAGAAAAACCTCGTATAATGCGTTATTCAATTTTTCGTCAAAGTTTCCCATAGGTGTGGTCGTAGTGCTGACATCCCATGTACTGTCTGATATTCTACAAGAATATTTGCGTTTATTGTACACCAAACTATTAAAAATCCAAAGACTTGCCCTCTCCCTTATGGTCCACATGCATGAATTTTGGATACGCCTATCATTAAAAATATAGTAGCAGTCGATTAGTACCTGTATGAGACTCCACTACATCCATCATCTGCGCCAGCCGTTGAAAAACAATTCCGTGTGCTGATATGATCCATGAGAGAGGCTGTCTGCAGACTCATGTAGTGCAGCTCCCGTGGCTTTAGATATTGACTTGTCTTGTGCAACAAATCGCCTCCTTTGCTTTTTCTAATGTTTAGAATTAGCATTCAGTGTAATAGATAGTCTGAACACAAATCAAATGTGCTAATCAGACCCCTACTGCAAGTATCGAGTCTCAACATCTGCATCTCTTGTATATGCCCTGTGACACCGTTTGACGCTGATCCAAATCATCAACCTCCCTTCACTGGATATTTGTCTGCCGGCATTTACTTCTCACCATTCATAACTTGTAGACTGACCTTAAACCCCTGTCTTCCCTTCATCCTCTGTTAGGACACGACAACACTTAAATTCGTGCTGCTAAAGATCATACCACGTTCGATATAATTTATATTACCAATATTTGTGCAAGACATTTCCAGGGGCAGATTTGGACTCTGGCCACAATCTATTGGTTATGAAATGAAGATTAAAGCTAAAGAAATTGCAAAAAGGTGGGAATTTAAGGACATGAGACCTGGATAAACTGAAAGAACCAGAGGTTGTACAGAGTTTCAGGGAGAGCATAACAGAACAATTGACAGGAATGGGGGAAAGAAATACAGTAGAAGAAGAATGGGTAGCTTTGAGGGATGAAATAGTCAAGGCAGCAGAGGATCAAGTAGGTAAAAACACGAGGGCTAGTAGAAATCCTTGGGTAACAGAAGAAATACTCAATTTAACTGATGAAAGGAGAAAATATAAATGAAACAGGCAAAAAGGAATACAAACGTCTCAAAAATGAGATCGACAGCAAGTGGAAAATGACTAAGCAGGGATGGCTAGACGATAAATGTAAGGATATAGAGGCTTATCTCACTAGGGGTATGATAGATACTGTCTACATGCAGATTAAAGATACCTTTGGAGAAAGGAGAACCAATTGCATGGATATCAAGAGCTGAGATGGAATCCCAGTTCTAAGCATAGAAGGCAAAGCAGAAATGTGGTAGGAGTATATAGAGGGTCTATACAAGGGCAATGTACTTGAGGATAATATTATCGAAATCGAAGAGGATGTACGTGAAGTTGAAATAGGAGATATGATACTGCGTGAAGAGTTTGACAGAGCACTGAAAGACCTGAGTCGAAACAAGGCCCCGGGAGTAGACAAGATTCCATTAGAACTACTGACAGCCTTGGGAGAGTCAGTTCTGACAAAATTCTAGCATTTGGTATGAGACAGGCGAAATACCCTCATACTTCAAGAAAAATATAATAATTCCAGTCACAAAGAAATCAGGCGTGGACAGATGTGAAAATTAATTAACTATCCGTTTAATAAGTCACAGCTGTAAAATACTAACGCGCATTCTTTACAGACGAATGGAAAAACTTATAGAAGACGACCTCGGGGAAGATCACCTTGGATTCCATAGTAATGTTGGAACACGTGAGGCAATACCTACCCTACGACTTATCTTAGAAGAAAGATTAAGGAAAGGCAAATCTACGATTCTAGTATTTGTAGACTTAGAGAAAGCTTTTGACAATGTTGGTTGTAATACTCTCTTTCAAATTCTGAAGGTGGCAGGGGTAAAATACAGGGAGCGAAAGGCTATTTACAATCTGTACAGAAAGCAGTTGGCAGTTATAAGAGTCGGGGGGTATCAAAGGGATGCAGTGGTTGGGAAGGGAGTGAGACAGGGTTGTAGCCTGTCCCCGTTGTTATTCAATCTGCATATTGAGCAAGCAATGAAGGAAACAAAAGAAAAGTTCGGAGTAGATATTAAAATCCATGGAGAAGAAATAAAAACTTTGACAGAATTACAATGTCATCGGCGAACGTCAGAGACAGCAAAGGACTTGGAATAGCAGTTGAACAAAATGGACAGTGTCTTGAAAGGAGGGTATAAGATGAACATCAACAAAAGCAAAACGAGGCTGATGCTGAGGGATTTTGATTAGGAAATGAGACACTTAAAGTTGTAAAGAAGTTTTGCTATTTGGGGAGCAAAATAACTGATGATGGCCGAAGTAGAGAGGATATAAAATATAGAATGGCAATGGCAAGGAAAGCGTTTGTGAAGAAGAAAATTTTGTTAACATCGAGTATAGATTTAAATGTCAGGAAGTGGTTTCTTAAAATATTTCTATGGAGTGTAGCCATGTATGGAAGTGAAACATGGACGATAAATAGCTTAGACAAGAAGAGAATAGAAGCTTTCGAAATGAGGTTCTACAGAAGAGTGCTGAAGATTAGATGGGTAGATCACATACTTAATGAGGAGGTATTGAATAGAATTGGGGAGAAGAGGAGCCTGTGGCACAACTTGACTAGAAGAAGGGATCGGTTGGTAGGACATGTTCTGAGACACCGAGGGATCACCAATTTAGTATCGGAGGGCAGCTTTGAGGGTAAAAAACGTCGAGGGAGACCAAGAGATGAATACACTAAGCAGATTCAGAAGGATGTAGGTTGCAGTAGGTACTGGCAGATGATGAAGCTTGCACAGGATAGAGTAGCATGGAGAGCTGCATCAGACCAGTCTCAGGACTGAAGACCAAAACAACAACCAATATTGTCTAGATTCTCCAGTAATAATAAACATGCAAAGTGTACGATTGCTCCTATCACACCTCCTTTTATACTCTAAAAATCCACAGTGATGGCACATGATCACCCCAATGAAACTATTTTGTGAGCTGGATGTCCATTGTACTAATGCACCAATATCGCCAAGGAGGATGAAGCATTTTATGTGTTAATCTGTACCCAGTTATAAGGGGGATATTTCCAGAGTTAGTGTCGAATGTTATGAGATTAGGGCTGCAAGTGTAATATTTAATTCTAATTACAGCGATAAATAAATTTTGCTGGTTTCCTAGGACGACGCGGTTTCGAATGTGAGGCGTGTGCCAGAGGAGGCATGTGGCCAGAACAAATGGGCTTTTCTGGCAATCCGTGGTTACAACGAAAAGTTCCAGTAGGCCAGCTAGTCGGTTATTGCACACAGCTACAGGAGTAAGTCCCAGCCACAGTGCCCTTTCGATAGCTAAACAGTAAACTAATACACAGTGTGCATTGGGCTGTCTCTGTGATCGTATGTGTTGCATGTATTCCCCTTGGAAAATTGAGTCATTCAATATCGATAACTGCCAAGTGTTGGCAATGAACGTGTTGATAACATCCTAATTCCTACCACTCCCATCACTTCCAGACGCCCTCCACGTCAGGGTGGTGCACTCTGGCGGACACACGCGTCCACCAAACTGGCTACGGCCGTCCGACCTCTGAGCGTTGGCGCTGGTTGTTCATGAGGAGATTGGCGAGTGACGTGTGGACACTGGGCATGTGCATTTAAGCGATATCCAACATCTAGCCATGACAACTACTGCTACGGCCTGGATTGTGGTATTTTCTGTGTCTTTGTCCTATCCCCTAACACACCCTTTCTCCTTCTCCTCCTCCTCCTCCTTCCGAATGTAGTGGAGAGAACCAATTTAGGAATTCTATAAAGGTTTAAAAATCCAATCGCAATATCCAATCCCCGTTTAATCAATTTATTGTTGTTGCTTTATTGCGAGCACACATACCAGTCCAAAATCTCCACAGATTTTCTATGGACACAGCATGCAGCTGAGCTGAAATTTGAAATTTTCAGCTACCTCCAGCTTAATGGACTTTCTATAAATGACTTAACTGTATCAGTATACACCAATAGGAGGCAACGGGAATAAATAACAGTAGGGTTCGGAAATTGGGAAGCTGTAGGATCGAATCCCATCAAATATTCTAATCCTAGTAATCCACCAATAGAAAGCAACGGAAAACTGTCCCACACGAAGGGCATCGATTTAATTAATTAGACAATCAATCTGATGGAGATATTACCTCACTCTAATTGCACAGGTGGGGTTTACTAGGTAAATGCTGCTTTGTGTGTGATTCGATCCGACCATGGCCAATGGTGCATGCAGTCCTAGCAGGGTTACACTACAGGACATGACCGGTTGTGAGGAGGGGGCGGTGGAGGGAGAGAGAGGGGGATAGGGGAAAGAGAGAGAGCGCATGTGCTTGAACAGGAATTTCTCAGCAATCAAATAATAAAGGACAGCCACCATCAGAAGCTCTTTTGTTTGGGGAATACTGCAACGTCTGCTCTCATAGTGGCCAGTCACGGACCTGAGCAGGGGTAGCGTGGCCTCCACATATAGTAATACGTGGAATGACAAGCCCAATGAAGTGATTGGGCGGGTGGGCTAAAAAAAAATTTCGAAGTTGTTTAATATTCCAAGTATCTTCTCACCCTCAAAGAATTTGTAGGGAATGGAATTTTGTCTATTTAAATATTTAAAGTAAATAAATGAACTATATGATATACACTGCCTTGTATCCCTTAAATTGTTTAAATAAAGAATCTTTCACACATTGTCTTGTGTATGAGAAACTTTTTAACCCTTTATTTGGCAAATGGTGAAAATTAAAAAAAATTAAGTGCTTATATCTATTTATTATACTTAAAGAAATACAATTCAGTCAGTTTTAGAAATTTTTGACAAAAATTATGAAAATTATGAAACGTTGCTTACAAGCAACATTGCCAGCAGTAGATCACACTTATACATATTATAGGAAAAAGGAGTTTGCCGATAACCTGAAGCAAAATGTTTGCCGTACGTGAATAATTTAATTTATAAACACATTTATGCATTCCTGCTGTGTAATAGAAGTGTTTCATTTTCCCTTCTTGTTCTTCTTGCAATGGAATTTTTGGAAACAGTTCCTCTTTGGATCGAAGTACAATACTAGATTGCAATTGGAACACATGACTGTAGAATACTCAGACGGACAATAACGACAACGACCTTTGGGACCGTATACAGGCCAATGCTCCATATTATCAAATCGGACATCTTGTGTAACAGTCGGAGCTGTTGCCTTCCTCCTATTCTTTTATGGTGGTGGTTTGTCTGTTGAAGGTCTTCCTACTTTACTTTTACCTGAAAATATCAAACCATTGGCAGTATCTGCCCTAAATGACTTTGATGAG
Organism: Schistocerca gregaria; assembly: GCF_023897955.1. NCBI lineage: Eukaryota > Metazoa > Arthropoda > Insecta > Orthoptera > Acrididae > Schistocerca > Schistocerca gregaria. The sequence goes on from NW_026061771.1 coordinate 370,561, forward strand.
GTCTTCTTGTCCAGAGATTCTCTTCGAAAAATGCAGGAAAGCATTTAAAACACTCAGATCTAGAATAAAACCAAACCATCTCATGTACCATCGCCTAGTTTTCATTGGTACTCTGTAGAGCTCTATCAGCATACCAGCAAGATCAACTCCTCCCATGTGCTTGTTGTACTGACGTACAATACTGGGACAGGGCACATCAATTCTTTTTTGATTGCTGTCCCATCGTTTTCCTGTTGAGAGTAGTTGGACACCAAAAAACGAGCTTGCAAGTGTCACGATTTTATAGCCTGCCCACCTTACTAAAATGAGGTCTGCGTGACTGTCCTTCCTGTAGTCATAGCTGACTCGTCATTCAGTAACCGCTTCTCGTCATGTAGAGGACAGTTGTTTATTCAGTTCTTCCTTACGGTGCCCATGGACTCATTGTTTGATGTTTTGTAAGTATGTTTTAAGTTCAAGGCTGCAAAATAAATTGTCAAAATAAAAGTATTCCAATTCCATTATTTTCTCGTCATCAGCAAGATCAGTTATCATCCCCTTGCCAGTATAGGGAAGAAAATCATAGACAACTCTAGACACACCAGCACGAACAAAAATCTTAAAACGCCACTTGTGTGGCTTATTTGAATATATTGACGCAAATTACCTGCTCTTGTACCTTTATATGCAACCATCTTCTCATCTGTAGAAAATGCCGACTCTTGTTTCTGCTCACGGCAGTTCTATACAATTGACTCAAGAACAGGTCTTATTTTCAAAAGTCTTTCAGAACAGTTCACAGCATTCTCATTGCTCGTAAAATGCAGGTATCGGCGGAGTTTCTGAAAGCGCTTCAAACTGAAAATGCTGGTGAATTTTTCACAGTTCATTGACTGAGACCAATAGTCAGTCTACTAAGACATAGAAACAAGACCCATGTATATCAGAACACCGAAAAATTGTTCTATTTAAATTAAATTGCTGTTTACTGACGTGTAGTTCGTTGGTCAGAGTTTAAGTTCGTTTCCTGCACAATTAGTTCTGAATCAAAGAATCTTCTGAAATAACCCAGTGGTGTATTGCCTTCATCAGAAAACACAGGAGAGAGACTTTCTGCCCTAGCAGTTGTATCTTCCTTTACCCACATGTAAGTGACTGCTTTTGTAATTTACTTTTTCACTTGACTGCCACTTTCATTAGAAGGATTCACTGCAGAAGGTCCTTGCACATGTTCAGCTTCTGAGATTTCACTTCCTAAATCAGAATCAGTGTCTGGTATAACTTGGTTATGGAACTGAGATTGACGCTCTGGAATATAGTCTGGATCATCATCACTACAGCCTGCAAAAACTTCGAGTGCAGTGTCTTCAGATTCACTTAGATCAGACAAAGTCGGGTTTTCTAGTGGAACTACTATTCCTCTAGCTTTTTTAATTCCATAAAATATTCTGGAATCCATTGCTAAAAAGCCCCTAAAAATAAAAACATCTTCTTTGTCACGCCGTAAACATGTGTAATATACTAATGTCACATGTCCTAACTATAGGCAATGTTGCTCACAGGCAACATAAAAGTTTTATACTACTTACGTATTTCAAAACAAAGATTGAAATATTACTGCTCTAAACACACCTCTGGGTATATCTTGCCAGTAATCATAGCAGTTTTTCTTCAATCTATTTAAATCCACTCTTTTAGAACCAAAATAAGACACCCCTGTTGCTCACACGAGGAGATCTCTGTAACACCACTGCACAAACTGCTATCTCGTGTGGAAAACCTTAAGCTATTACAAAAACTGGCGTTCGCAGTGTGTAAAGGAATGTTGCCTGGAGGCAGTAATGCCAGTGAAATGCACTGGGAAGAGTTTGTTGTCCCATAAGGCCAAGGTAAATTTGATGTTGCTTGAAAGCAACACTGCCAAATAAAGGGTTAAACAATATTCCGTACACTGAAATCAATTTTCCACCTGCTAGCCAATCAATTGAGTCTTTTTCCAGACAAATTCCTGGAGGGGGAGGGGAGGGGAGCTGCCGGGGGTGTCCCCGATAGGGAGGGGTTAATTAATTGGTCGATTTAATTAATTAGTCAAATAGGTCCATATCATAAGTGTGCTTGTATTGAGAGACAATTTCCAGAGTGGTGGTGGAGAAGGAGGAGAAGTGGGGAGTAGGAGAGGGAAGGGAGGAGTGTGGAGGGTTTCTTGGAATGACGGATTATCCTCAGATGGTCATAATCCACTTAGCAAAATAGTAAGTTAAGGACTCGTCAATCAAAAGAGTACAATAGGTTTTCCACTGAATGTATGCTTGCTCCTGATGTAGGCAACCTGCGCTAACAAAATGTGCGGATCCTTTCCTTACCCAACTGCTCCTGTTCACAGACAAATGTGAGTTCACTGGGGAGGGACTGTGTTCTGAATTCGCTAAACAGCCATGTCTGGCAGCCAAAAAGCCCCATGCGAAGCACATTCCGAGGCTTCGGTGCCTGTTGGATATTTGTTTGTTGGCAGGCATTCCAGACTGTCGTGTAACTGGGCCGTACCTCCTTCCACTCTAACTGGTCTTGCATATCTTATGTTTCTACAAAAGATATTGGGGCCGTTCTTGAAAGTTGTGCCACTGATTGCCCATCAGGAAATGTGGTTTAAGCATGATGATGCACCAACTCGCTTGTATCGTGCAGTTCGCAGACATCTGAACAAACGATATGGTGACAGATGGACAGGGCGAGGAGTCTTAACACAAACAAATGTGCTTAAGTGATAAACAGGTGTTCCGTTATGTTTCATTTCGAATTGTTTTGTATTGCCTTATGCGTAATTTAATCACTCAAACAGAAGTGGATGAGTTAAAAATCGAAGTTGAAACCATTGTAGAACTGAAACGGTACATTCCTGGGCATGGGTTTGTACTCAAAATATTCTTTCCTGTCTCCCTTCTAAAAGTCCTAGAAGTTTGTCCGAACACCCAGCATTCAGATTTTTAGTTCGACTATCGATCGTTTATATGCTTGGACAGCGTTTTGTGTTTGTTCTTAGTTTTGACAATTATTAGCGAAAAGTGTTTTACCGTGGAACACACTTCAGACTTTCACACTTTAATAGACCTTTACTCCATTTTGTTATTCTATTTTGAAATGACAGCATTCACTTTAGGAGTGGTGCACTTTCTTTCTGAAATTACAATTACTCTGGAAAAGTAAGATTTTTGACAAATGAGAGACTGTTCCAAGATACAACATGGTCATGTACCTAGGTACAAATATCAGTTCAGATCGTTGCAATCGAGAAAAAATTTTGTCAGTAGTGTATTTCTCTATGAGAAATGTCTTACGTTATTACTCTACTACACAAGAATAATCAGCAAGCGAAATCAATCGTTTTATCAAAAACCAGTTAGAAGTTAACAACGATCTGAAATAGAAGCTGTTGCAGCTATCACAAATTTCCCTTTTCGAGACAGGTAACTTCGTTAATACATTACATAAACTTACTTCTTTTGCAAATCTCATATACTCCATGGTGCAAGGTCTTCCGTTTGAAGGTACGAGATGGTTTGTGACTCACGAACTATAACTTATTCATCCACACGTTATGTAACTAGTCAAAATTTAACAATATTTTATTCGCCACAAAATTCTTTAACCATAGAACAGACAGTATCCTCCAAATATCTTTAATATATTACACAACACTAAATATGTAGAACTCGTTATATTTGCAAACCCTGCAGAAAACAAAACCTCAGGCCCCACAACAGCAGCAGTCGAAAATGCCAGGAACTACTTACCGCGTCCTCTAGTACGCGTTGCTTCATATAGTTCTAAAATCGGTGACTAACTGAAACACCGACCAAGAAAGAAGATGTGCTTGTAGGTACACTATCCTATGCCCCCCCCCCCTATTCTCATATTGTCATAAATGGAGCACCAGAAACCGATATTGCTTACATACAGTTGTAGTCAGTTTCGTATTCTAGGATCCCAGTCACATTTCTTTGGAATAGTAAATAGCGTTTTCAGGAGCTCTTAATTTTAGTCTCTGAAAGTAGCGGTTCACATGCGATTAACTTTAATCTTCAGCATATACTCGACAAATGAAGATCAAGTACTTTCAACTAAATTCAGTCCTTCATACAATAAAGCAGCCGCCACAGTGGTATGGAATCAGCTCCCGTGGTCTCACTTCACCCCAATAGACCCCGTCAGACCTTTTTCGTTTTCGATTATAGTGCTTTGCGAAACTCCGGGTCAAAGTAACTTTCACATGTTGTGTCACTGTCAAGCAAAATAGAAATAATTGTTGCTGCATGGTACAGATGGTAACAAAGAAACATGCAATGATACGAACATAACTGACGTTTTTGTTCAAAGACAGTAGTCACATTGCAAAAGGCAGAACGTGTTCTCCATAAAGCATGTGATCACCAAACACAGCTATGCGTGCTCTGTAACCAGCTCCCAAGCTGGGCACGAGGTTGGTAAGGAAATGTGGTAGAGCGTTCCATTCCTCAACAAGTTTGACTGAGAACTCTGGATGGTCGGTGGAACATGTAGGCGAGCTGCGGTATGCATCCCCAATGCATAACGACGTGGCCCACGGGGTTTAAGTTTGCCGAACATCCACTCATTCAAAGACCTCCTACACCAGTGCTTTCGATGCGATCACGCATTGTCGTCCTTAAAAGTACAGTGACGGTCGCATACAGCCTGAAAAGATACGCATTGGAAACGAATGCAGTGTCACAATGCCGCTGACCTGCGAGTGTACCATGATCAATTTGCCCAACCAACGGTATGCCTCTCCAAAACATAACACGTGAGCGCATCGGAACGATTATATGGAGAATTCTCGTCGTACCCTCATATGGCCAGAAGTGGGAGCACGTAATGCACCCAGGAACGTCGCCGAATTTCAAGATCACTTACTGCCCTCCAGTTTTTGAGGGGCAAGACGACCCGCAAATAATAATTATAACCTCTTCTATTCGTAAGCTGTTCATCGCAAGGAGACGGTATTTGCGTTGTGCACAGCGATGAACGATCAGTTACTTAACACATTTCGCTCGTCTTGTATGATTATAGAGATCGTTTATTTATTGGCGGGAGATAGTAATTTCGATTTTCCCTTGGTTTGTATTGTTTCAAGATACAGAGATCACAGCTTCCGCAGCAAAAGGAGCAAAAAAGGTCATGCGGACATATGGCCGGAAATGCGTTCCCAGTGAGGTAGGCCATTTTGATGGCGAAGGTAAGAGATCATTATCAGAGAAGGTATCAATGACACTTGAGAGCGCACCAGACGAATGGGAATGTTCTGCCTCTATCAGTGTTCCAGCTGCACACTCTAGGGGGCGCAATGTTATCCACGAGGGCGGTGCACTCGCACTTTGTTATCAGGGGCAACGGCCGTGCACCGCAAAGTTATGTGCAGACTATGAACGTAACTATACAGCCGATTTTGGTAGGCTTTACGTTAGTCAAATATTCGAATCAGTTACATTTTTTGAAAATTTGAAGCAAGCCATGTTAATAAGCCAGTATCTTTCACTACTACCTCATTTATCGCTTTCGCCGGCCGTTGTGGCAAATCGTTTCTAGGCGCTTCAGTCCGGAACCGCGCTGCTGCTACGGTCGCAGGTTCGAATCCTGTCTCGGGCATGGATGTGTGTGCTGTCCTTAGAACTACTTAAACCTAACTACCCTAGGTCTATGGGACTGATGACCTCAGATGTTAAGTCCCATAGTACTCAGAGCTATTTGAACCATTTATCACTATCTCTGTTGGTGTCTCGTTGTTTACATTGACAATAATTCATTAAGATCTTAAGAAAGAACTAATTCATTGACCGGAGACTGTTGAATGACGGAAGTCTGTCACCTGTCATAATGTTTTTATTGTACACTAGCTGACAGCCGGCACTGCCGGTCGGGGTGTTCACTTTGCCAGTTTTCCACAACGAGGAACCTTGCACGCACACCTGCCAGTAGGCTCGGCGTGGGATGATGCGCTTGGCACAGCTGCTTCAAGTATCTGCACGCCTCTGTGGCGAGGCCTACAACCGTTTGCGCCTCATAGTTGAAAGCTGCCAAAAGCGCTGCCTGGAGTCACTTTACTCGACTGCACGAGTGGCTCGGCAGTAAAGAGTCCTACAACGATGCATTCATGTAGGCGCATTCAGCGGCGTATGTCGATACCGTCAGCAAAATATGTTGCTAACAAAGTGAGCAGCAAGGATAAATATAAACATTAGGCACACTCCAGCAGTTCTTCACACATCTTGGTGTTCATGACGTCGGATCTCCCGAATTATGTGTGGCATCATGATATAATTTTGTATGTGCCTTTCGCTTCGAATGTCTGCGAAATTTGTTACGAATAGAGTTAGTAGTGCAGAAGCAAATTTCAACATCAGGCATGGTGCGGCTGATTTTCATGCATCTCATTGTTTATGATGCCGCACCTCCTGAATTATGATTGTTACCTGTCAGTAAGGGGTATGTGCACAAACTTTGGTCCATATCAGTCCAGTGGTCTAGGGGGAGATGTGCCACATACGTACATACATCAATTTTTTGTAATATGTGTGGGTTCTTTCCACGTAAACAGTGCAGTTACAATCGTCTACTGTGTGTATCTGAATAACCCAATTCCTTCTGTCCTTCACTTGAGACAGTTCCACACCACCAGTCAGAGACGTTAATCTCACCCACCGTTATCTAAGATTAACACAGCTATTTCATGGAGACTACGAAAATATTCAGATTTCGTAAGTCCCCCAAATAAAAAATAAGAGTAGTCATAACAGTTATGAGAGAACTAGTTCTGTATTTGTTTTTCGCATTTACCACTACATATTTCCCGTGTGTCTTTCCTAAAATAAGCTCGTATAGCATATTGAAATAGTACTGTGTTTACGACACAATAAATTCTTTTAAAGCTGAGGGCCTCCTGAGCTAAATGAAGAAGAGAGTTTCAACTACAGGGTGAGGCATAAGAAAGAGCGATTTTTGAAAAGCTGTTAAATAAAGACACTTTTTCTATTTCATAATCTTAAAATATACGAAAAAGTGTTTTCTGTAACAGTAAAACGTCAGTTACTTTTTCACCGAGCGAGGTGGCGCAGTGGTTAGCACACTGGACTCGCATTCGGGAGGACGACGGTTCAATCCCGTCTCCGGCCGTCCTGATTTAGGTTTTCCGTGATTTCCCTAAATCGCTTCAGGCAAATGTCGGGATGGTTCCTTTGAAGGGCACGGCCGATTTCCTTCTCCATACTTCCCTCACCCGAGCTGGCGCTCCGTCTCTAATGACCTCGTTGTCGACGGGACGTTAAACACTAATGTCCTCCTCCTCCTCAGTTACTTTTTCAAGATAACTGTCTTATTATGGCGTCCGCTTAGAAACACGCATTCCTCCAGCCAGACCTTGTACTGGCTCATCACACTTCCTGTCGCATCCACTCTTTCAGGGCTTCAGTTGTTCGAGGTGGGTTATCTTGCTAAACTTTCCGCTTCAGACAACCCCAAAGAAAATGTCACAAACATGTGTCGTCCAGTGAACGAGAGGGCCATGCAATGTACCCATTTCGGGAGGCCATATCTTTGGAAACAAACGACTGACTATATTCATGATTACTAGCGTATCTCTGCGAAGTCAGTGTTACAACTTAAAAATCGTTTGGCCTTATGATCCCTAATTGAAGACATTACGAACCACACAGTAACTTTTGCCCAGTGCAGTGGTTGCTGATGCAGTTCTCTAGTATTAACGTCACTGCAAAATCGAAAGTTCTGCTTGTTCACATAACTGGAGAGACGGAAGTGAGCTTCATCCCTCATCCACAAACGGTTTACAATGTCCTGGTCCCGAATAATCATGACCAAAACTTTTAATCAGAAGCGGCTGCGGATCACATAATCTATTCCCTTAAGGACCTGTACCGTTTAGATTTTGTAGGGGTGAAAGTGCAAATCCTGGGGTTAAATCCTTCCTACCGTTCTCTTTGAAATCCCAAGTTTAGCGCGCGTTTTTGCAACTTCACAGGTTCAAATGGGACCGCGCAAACTGCGACGCGACGCGACTGGGACGCGACACGCGCCTGCGCCAGGTCGCGCGGCTTTGTGGTAGCGGCGCAGTTTCTCGCGCCGCGCGTCACGCGGGTACTGACGGATGTGTGAGGCGGGGAGCGGGAGGGCAGTTCTGCCATATACTCACTTCGGCATGGCGCATACGGACAGTGGAAGTATTGTCCATCCGAAGAGTACGGCCTGTAATGTAAACTGAAGTTTTCTATCACTGAGCATTATTCTTTTTTTCGCTGTTTAAGCGCTCCGTCCATTTTCGTTAGCACGTAATAGTTTTCATTTACATACATATGTACAGTTCTTTTGTTTTGTTTATTCTTTGTCAAAAAACCCAATGCACAGTTCAATAACCGGTGAGCCATTAGCCACTGAAAGTATATCGTTTGCCTCCACAATTTTTTCAGAACGTAAGAAGGGACAGACGATTTACCGTGAGGGTAGTGAATAAGGAAGTAAGGAATATTATAAAATCGTGTCATCTAGAAGGAAGACAGGAAAGTAAAACAAGGTTACCTACTTGCTGCCTCTTATGCTGAAGTATCTCTGCGATCCATTACAAAAAGTCGGAAACGCATAATTTCCACAGGTATGACCCCTTTGCGCTCCTGGTAAAAAGCGTCCGAGATAGTAAAACTTACGTACTTCATATCATCATGTGGATATGGGTCTAATAAGAGACGTTAAACTTCGTACATGTGGACGTGACATTTCCATTGCAAGCCCGAAATAGTCGAGAAGCCCTCGTAAATAACGATGTTTTAATCGGCTCGTCGTGACGAGGAAAAGTATTTCAGTGGTTGCATACACGCTATCAGCATTAATAAACTAATTACACAACAGGCTACACAAAGGAATTAGTGGTCGGTACTATTATAAAAGTAGGAATATCCTGAAAGAGTGTGGTGATATGTAGAAATGTAATGGTGACAATGTTTTCGGAACGATGTGAACTCTTCCTCTCACAAAGCATACTTGCTGGCTTCCGCATTCCTGTCGCGCGATTTATTCCCAGCTGCTGACGATACACTGGCCATTGTGTTGTGCCACGTATCAGTTGTTTACTTTTCTCAGTAACAACTATTTTATTCGCGAACCACGGACTGTCAGTTTGGCAAGGCGTTGGTGAGGAACCGGCATCAGTAGTGTGCGTGGTATCCCGCCTGAAGACCACGCTCTTCATTACTTTGCTATTGCTCAGATGAAGGAAAGGAATAAAACTCTTTGGTAAGTTTCCATTTCAGTCGCTCGGTTTTAAAAATAAAATGGGTTGTGAGATTCAACAAAAATTCCAACAGAATTAGCGATTTATTTTCGTGTGAGTTGTTAACCTCGTCTCATTCGAAGATGCAATACCATTTGCGAGTAACGGCCACACTTCTCTTGTTGAAGGGTTTGAGAGCACTTCTTTTGCCAAAACACAATATGATTTGCATAAACTCATTTTTGCACCAGTTATTGTGACACACTGTTTTAGAAATCTGTCTCATTAAACAAGTAACTGGCGACCAGAGAGCCGAATATCTTATCAAAAAACTCATTGTGACGGTTTGTGGCAACATAAGAGAAGAAATTTCATGTTTACTTTCATATTAGGACACTCTTGTCTCACTAGCTGTCGATAACTCTAAAAAAATTAGACAGTGGAATGAAAAAAAATAAATAAATAGGGAAGTGTAACTACTGATATACCGTGATAGATAAGAAAGCTCAGTGTGTTTACGACGTGGCAAAATATGGTTCAAATGGCTCTGAACACTATGGGACTTACAATCTGAGGTCATCAGTCCCATAGAACTTAGAACTACTTAAACCTAACTAACCTAGGGGCATGACACACATCCATGCCCGAGGCAGGATTCGACCCTGCGATCGTAGCGGTCGCGCGGTTCCAGACTGAAGCGCCTAGAACCACTTGGCCACACCGGCCGGCGTGGCAAAGTACTCTCTTCCTTGTTTCATCATTAACCAAAATCTTGTTTCCATGTCTCGAGCGGTTTAGGAAATACCAGTGATGTAGGAATATTTCATTCCCGTGGCGTAAGATTCTGAGTGAATGCTCTACATGGGATCCATTTTCTCGAAATCGAAGACAGATGGAGACCTCCTCCTAAGTCTAAACAAAAATTTAATATGTTAGCTGAATTTCATACTCATAAACATATGGTGTAATACGCACCAAACGCTAAATCATAGCGCCCTCTATTTTTCATTGCAAACTTTTTGAGTTTTGCGTAGTGACTTACTAAAATGTGTAGATCACAGTAAGCATGACTATTAGCCAGATGATAGGCACTTGGCCAAGAAGTTCACACGTAAAGCCACAAGTACGGAAAAAAATCAAATATTTTCAGTGAATAGTTTCTGTAAATTATTAGAGAAAGATAAAAAGGTGCGCGCGCTTCGGTTCTGTCAGCGCAGAGCGTCGCCAGTCGGCGCGTGCTAAGTACGGTGTACGTGTCGCAATATGCACTGCAGCCGCGCGACTCGTGCGGCACGTGCGTGTCGCGCTGTAGTGTCGTGTCAAATCACACGTGCTATACGCGTTTCATTTGGCGTACACGTTCGATGTTTTTCAGGCGAGCGCACAGTTTTTGGTCTCCCAGTTGGCGCTGTCTCCTCAATGTTCCCCAGCCACTTTCTAATCGCCCAGGCAGGTGCACCGGCCGATTTCGATTAACGCTGAAGTGGTTGCGGATTGCACGACGTGCTAGCTGGTACGAACTACCGTTTTGATAAAAATGCTTTGACAGTGTACGCTCCATTATGACTAAATGCTATTTCGCGTCAAACGTAACTGAAGCTATCCCCTCCACCTCTATCCGACGCAGCTTGATTCACTCGCTTTTTAAAATCGCTAAATATTATATCTCACTGTGCATAAAACTATAAAAAGGTAGCACGTGCAAGAATGTAATGAATCATCAAGAAATCCCAAAAAAGATCATCGAAATGCCAGCAAGATTATTACCGAAGTAGACGCCTTGTGATTAACCGAAGAACCTTAACTTGGAAGCCACGGTCACATTATTTGCTACTTGTGGATGTCTGCTCATGTCCGAGAAAAGTGAACTAATAATACAAATTAAGCCCATAATACTGAAGTAGCCAGATCAGTTATTCATGTTTTCCGAGTGAGCTACGTGGTGTGCTTACAATTTAAAGCCACAGTGGCCACAAGACGGCAGCCTTTTCTGATGAACGGAGTGCTCCAGTATTCATCTACAGACAAGAAAACGAAGTAAACGCGCTCTCATACGGCTTCTATTTGACTTTCTCTGCAGGAAAGCCACAACAAACGACAAGACTAAAGAAATACTTGCATTAAGGTCTATGTCCATTCTGTTTGAATGTTTTTTGTTTTGTCATATTTTGCCTGATAAAGAGGTGATAGCTCGAAACGCGTTGCAATATTAAATAATTTAAGTAAGTGAACTGGTAGGAATTTCTGAAAAACCTGTTTGTAAAGTCCTGTGATAATATTCTTTTGTACTCGCTTCGAAAGATGTATTCGAATCCAGACCGATTGCTTCGGTTTACGCTTTCGACGACACCACCTCAGAATGAGTTTTTGATGTCGCCGTAGAGAACGTCACAACTACTTCTCACCTCAGGTTGTGTACAAAACGGTGGGACCCCGAGTGAGTAAACAAAAGAGTTACGATAACGGATTCAGTTTTTAGACTACAATAACGCACCGATAACTGATTACCGCCCGAATGCACGGTTATTGGTTGCGGGACTGAATTAACGCAAAAGATAACAACAGGAACGAATCGCCTTACGTAACAGGTTAAAGAGTGACTGATACGGCGCACTCGGAGTGTCTCTTAAAAACAGTGTAAATTACCAGTCTGTGTGAGAGGATCTCTTGAAAAATACTCAGCCAGTAAGCAACTACGTCGTTCCACTATACGAAAGGTATCGACTGCCTTTATTACCTAATTCTGCCTCAAGTAAAACGTGTGAAAATTTAATTTTATTTACGTTTCGTACTCCTAACACAAAGTACCTCTTAGAAAGCCACCGAATGATTTTATAAAATAAGGGCAACAAAATATATTAGGAAAATACTTTAATCGGTCTTCATGATCAACTCCATTAGCCACGATACACTTCTGGCTACATTTATAAAGCTGGAACTGTTTTTCGGACAGATTGAAGCATTACCGCCACACTACTTCGGATGTCTGTTCGGATACCAACCACACAGCTATACCCAACTACCGTAAAGGCTACCTAAACCGTTCTGGATTGAACTATTAGTACTACGTTTTTTTGAGGATCAACCTCAATAACCACGAGGCTAACGATGTAGCTTGGATTCTTATGGGAAACCATTTCGATAAGGGAGAAACCACGAATAGATCTTACATCAAACCTCCTCCATCCTTTCTGGTGCGATAGAAACGCTTGCATATAATTTTATATGCAGGGAACAAAACCAGATCTAGACATAGGGTGGAAAAAAGTTAGCATAAATCAAGAGAACCACCCACAACGTTAATAAATATTGACGGCATCTTATGTTCGTCACTCTTCTTTCAACCTGTAGTGCAAAGTGTCGAATATTTGGAGAGGTGGGGCTGTCCACCAAAACAAGAAAAAAAAATCCATTACACGTTGTAACATTACAGGACATATTGGGACATATTGAAGTATTCGATACTGTAGACTTTTAGGGGATGTCGATACAGATATGCAAAATGTAAAGGGAAACTTTGGTGGTGTTTAAATATTGTGCTGTGTCAATATTAGGACTTTTGCACAGAAAGAACAAAAATAGAATTAATGTAAATATATATTAGTGTTAGTAATCTATTTTCATTCAATTTTGTAATTATATTTCATTTTGTAAAAGAAAGACTCACTGTTTGCTGTAGCTCTGATTAATTGTATAAATTATCAGTTTTGAGCTAAATTATTTCGTATAATATGGACAAGATACTTTTAAAAACTCTCCAGCTAACGAGAAAGTCTGTAAATGAACGTTTAATGCACACTTCTGGAACTTTCAATGGAGAAATTCTATATTATGATCGCAAAAATACGAAAACTTGTGAAAACTGTTTCATAACCTAATTTCGAAAGACGATTTGTATCAAGAAATATTGCTAAAAAGATTTATTTACGTTTTGAAACACGATTTAAATCATTTTACATATAAATAGTTGTTCTAAATCACTCAAGAAATATCCAGAATCAAATGTCAAAATATTTCTGGAAACACCGGTACAAATCTGGTGAAGGTTATCCAGAAGCTGGTAGAAAAACGTTATGAAATCTATTTGTAAATAATGCTTGTAAGAATTTATATGTACTGATCCTCTTCCTTACTTTAATCTGTACTAAAATTCTGTAATGTCTAATTTAGTTTTAAGTCGTGAATTGCTATCGTATTGTAAACAAAACATTGTCAAAGACTCTCATTGTTTGGAAAGATATTAATACACCTAGGAGTTGTCAGTTGCCAGTTCGGATATGCAGTGCGGTTAGCTTGGAGAGTCAGTTATTGAGTTTGTGAAGTCTGTCAGTTCTGTTTGTATATAAACGTCTGTAACGAAGAATTACTTGTTGTCGTCAATATGAACTCAAGACCTTTTGCACAAAGGAGACACCTCCTAATGCAACGTTTTAACTTGGTGTTGAGGAGCTGAAATGTTATAATTTGGTGCAGAAAGTCCTGGGACGTTATAATTTGGTTGAGGAAGCTGGGATGTCATAATTTGGTGGAGGCGCTGGAGCTGGGATATTTTAATTTGGTGGAGGAAGCAGACGATTTGACGACCACCTAGTGATTCTTCTAAATAAAATACGTCTCTTCTGGGATCACAAGAAGTAAATACGTCGATTCTGGGGTCACAAGAAGAGGAGTGAATCAACCGAGTGAAACCATCCTGGAATTGAAGAAATTTCGCAAAACACGGACACCAACGACCGCCGACGGACACTAAGATAAGTAACTGCTTCCTAAAATAATGGAAAAAGACGCAGATTTCAGTACTGACAGCGGTGTAGCGAGTACACCTATTAGGGAAAGTGCTTCTGACAGTGTAATAATGTTGGAAATGTTAATACAAATGTTTTCAGAGTTAAACTCGAAGATGGACGATTCTCGTGCCGAATTACGTCAACAAATTGAACAGACACAACAACAGATGGACAGGTCGATTTCGAAGGCTGTGTGTGATTTAAAATCAGAAGTAAACTCAAATACAGAACAGATTGCTCACACTAATCAGGTTCTCGAAGAATGGCGAATTACTTTTGAGTCAAACCAAAAAGAACTTAGTTGTCGTGTGGACACGGTTGAGTTCAAAATTTCTGTCCTTCAAACTGATTTAAGTAACAAAATTTTAAATAACCAGTCAAAACTTAAAAAAGTTGTTGATTTTGTAAATGAGGAAAATTCTCAATTGAGAAATGAATTTGACCAGACAAAACGATTTTTTGAAAACGAAATTGAATCTTTCAAATCTGATACGGAATCTGATACGGACAAAAAGGTCACAGAAATTTGTAGTAGAGTAGGTAATGTCGAAAAAACTGTAGACAGAAAATTTGTAGAAATACAAGAAACTATGTTTCAAAAAGGTTTTAGTAATAGTTGTAATGGGATATGGGGAAATTTTCCAATTAAAACTTATCCCGGTGACAAGAATATACACCCAAAAGACTTCATGCTATTCTGCAAGGAGCAGTTCACGTCCATAATGACAGATAGTGTTAAGATAAAATTTGTAAAGAAATTACTTGATGGTGAGGCGCTTTCGTGGGCCAATCAGAATTGTTATGCGGAAATGTCCTTTGAAGATTTCGAAAAAATGTTTTCTAACCAAATTTTGGTCTGAAACTGAGCAAGCTCGAATCAAAAGTGAATTCTTGAATGGTCCTAGTTACAGAGAATCTGATGGGTCAATGAAAGCCTATTGTGAGAAACAGTTGCAAAAATTAGTGCATCTGGATAAGCCATTTGATGAGCTAACTCAAATTGATGCACTAAACCGGAGACTTCCGAAAAGAGTACAATGGGGTTTAGTTTATGGTCCAGATGAGTCCATAGAACAATTCTTGAAATATGTGGACAAACTTGATAGAGCCTTTGAACAAAACAACACATTCAACGACTTTGTAGGTTCAGCACACAGAGGGTGGGAACCGAACCGTGCTAATAATAACAGTAATAGTGAACGAAGAAACTTTAACAACAACAGGGATAATTATAATAGCAATGACAGAAGAAATTTTGGTAGGAATGATCAGCACTTTAATTCAAACAGAGAATGGGAAAATCGAAACAGGTCCTGCGGTAATGACATGAGAGAAGGTAACCCGAGGCAGGGAAACGACAGACATAGGCCTTTAAACGACTAAATGCTCCACTGGGAGTCTGTCAGTTTGAGGCAAGGAATTTTCAAAATCAGGCTAATTTCACCCGGAACAGACAGCACTATAATCAGAGACCTAACCAGTATAGACAGTATGCTATGATCGATCTGTAGATAGAGGTAATGAAAAAATTAAATTTGACAGGAAATTTTGGAACGTCATCAGAGAAAATACTAGAAACAACTGTAATAGGAACCAGGCTACCGTTGATGAAGTAGGCCTAGAAGATGATATAATTGCAAATTTATATAATCAAGAAGAAGCACCTAATGCTGAAATGAAAGGTAAGAATAACTTTGATAATTTTGGATTGTACAAACTTATGTGTGGTGATGTTTTAGATGTAAGTTGTCATAATGATGTTCGTACTGAAGTTTCTGGAGAGTCTGATATTCATGTGGATGTGGTTGGTGAAGATGGTGTTGTGAGTAATGTTGGTGATACTAGTAGTGTTTGTAGTGTAAGCTCAGGCAATGATGATGATAATGTTGATGATAAGGCTAATGGTGATTATGTACTAGAAGATTTTGATGGTGAATTGGATGGAATAGTTTATGTTGAGGTTAAAGAGAATGTTATAAGCAATAGTGTTGAGAATAGTTGTGCCAGGAACTCTAACTACATTCCACATGAGAATCAGATTGTGCCAGTTCAGCTTAGTAATACATCAGGAGACAGGGGGGTTGATTGTGCTGATGCATCTGTGATTATTTTGAAAGATTACAGTGATGACAATGATGTTAAGATCAAATTAAGGGAAATTTGTGAACCAGTTTCTGCTTTTAAGCCTAATGAAATCATCAAACGGGGTACTAGTCAGGATGTGAGTGAGGTAAATAGTAATCCAGACATTCCAGTAAATTCCAGTAGACCTAGAAGTTTGAAGAAAGTATTGCCTAATAAAGAAAACCTAAATATGGAACAGAGGTATGATGAGATAGCAGAAGATCTTTTGTATGAAGAACAGGAAGAAAGGGAAAACACCACTATGGGTTGTCCATACATAAAAATTAAAGCTGCAGGTTGGGAAGGGTATTTTTTGATTGACACATGGAGTCCAATTAGTGCCATTTCAAGCAAATTAAGAGATATAATTAACCATGATCCTGACTTTGTTGAATTACCAGTTGTTGGAATAAAAATTAGAGGCATTACTGGCAAACTGAGCAAAATTGTTAATAGACAGATGCTGTTGTCCTTCAGTATAAATGATGTACAGTTTACTCGAGGATGTCCTGTAATAAGTGACCTAAATGAGAATGTACTGTTGGGTATGGACTGGATATTAAAAGCTAATGCAGCATTTGATTGGGAAAAGAGTTTGTTTACCTTTATTGATCCTAAGACGAGAGTATGTTCCAGTACTGACATGTCGGTTCAAAACTGTGCTGATAAGGGAATTGAAATTAGGGACGTTACATTTTCTAAAGACAGTGGTTATTGTGTAGAGGAAATTACTGAGGATTATGATGATGGAGAATATGGGGATATAGTTCAAGAAAAATTATGGGAATCAGATAATTTGAACCAAGAACAGAAGGTAGAGTTAGAAAGATTATTGTGGAATTACTGTGATGTTTTTGATGATAGACCTGGCAGAGTAAAGAATTACCAATGTAAACTCAGGTTAAAACCACATGAGCCATTCTTTATAAAACCTTATAGTGTACCCATTGCAAAGAGAAAAGATGTAGAAAAGGAACTTCAAAAGATGGAAGAGTGGGGCATCATTGAGAGAAGTAAGAGCCAATACAATAATCCTTTGGTAGTGGTTGCAAAACGTGATGGCAGTGTCAGGCTTGTACTAGATTCAAGACACCTAAATAAGTATGTGGAAAGAGAGACCGATCATCTCGAGAATATAGACGTACTACTTCATAAATTTGAAAGAATGAAATACATGACCAGTTTAGATCTCACACCAGGATTTCACCAAGTAGAATTAGAAAATGATTCCAAAAAGTATACTGCCTTTTTGTATGGGGGAAGATGTTACCAGTATTGTGTGGTACCATTTGGGCTGAATGTCTCAGTAGCCGAATTCATTAGAGCAATTGACTTTGTTTTGGGAAAAGATCTTTTATCAAAATTAACTGTGTATGTAGATGACATTTTGATCACTGGAGAAACTTGGGAAGAACATGTTAATACTTTGAGGGAGGTTTGCAATAGATTAAGGAAAGGGGGAATGTCACTTAAATTATCTAAATGTAAGTTTGGTATGAAAAAATTGAAGTTTCTGGGGCACAGTATTTCTGAGGAAGGTATTTTGCCAGATCCTGAAAAACTCAAGGCAATTCCAAAATTCCCAATTCCAAAAACCAAGAAAAAACTCAAGTCAATTTTCGGGATGTGCGGTTACTACAGAAAGTTCATTAGTACCCAAGCTCTAAATGCTCCAAGTCTTAACAGATTGCTGAAGAAAAACGCAATGTGGGTTTGGGATCAGGAATGTGAAGCGGCTTTTGAAGAAATAAAAACACAGTTATGTAACAGTAATATTTTGTACCGTCCTGATTTAAGTTTACCTTTTTGCATTATGGCAGATAGTAGTGATTATGGCCTAGGTGCTCACCTTTTCCAAGAAGTAAATATAAATGGGAAAATAGAACACAGGTCTACTGCTTTTGCTAGTCGAACCTTGAAAAAACATGAGAGGCAATACACTGTTACCGAGAAAGAGCTTTTGGCCATTTACTGGGCATTTTCTAAATTCAGAAATTGTTTATTGGGAAACCAGGTAGTTGTCTACACAGACCATAAGGCATTAATTTATATTGAAGAATGTAGGTTGCATCATGGAAGGATTACCAGGTGGGCACTCTTGTTACAACAATTTAATTACTCAATAAAATATCTTAGAGGACCCGATAATGTAGTTGCTGATGCTTTATCTAGCCTACCTGTGGGGGCTGACTTTGAAGATGACAGTGGGGAATGTGAAAAAGAATTCAAAATTATGTATTTAAGAGGGGTGGACAATGAACAAGAAATCAGAGACATTTGTAATGACATCCGACAGAATCAGAAACACGATGAGAACTGTAAACTGGTCAAAAGTTATTTAGGGAAAAAGGGACATGAAAAAGTGGGAGATTATTACAAAATCTACAAAGGGATTCTATTCAAGAGAAACAGTGTACATAGCGATGTATGGAAATTATGTTGGCCTGAATAGTACATCAATGTACTCATCAAGTACATTCATGAAAGTTTTGGTCATTGTGGGATTCAAAAGCGTATCCAAAAAATCCAAGAAAATGTGTACTTTAACAACATAGCCAGGAGGGTTAGAAAAATTTTAACGGGTTGTGACAGGTGCCAAAGAGTAAAAGTATCCAACCAAACTTGTCGAGGATTGATTCAAAACATCTTACCGAAAGAACAACACGAGTTTGTCGCTGTCGACTTATATGGACCATTACCAAAGACCAGAGGAGGCTATTGCTACATTTTTGTTATGGTTGATGTTTTTTTCAAAATTCATTAAGTCATACCCTCTTCGCAAGGCAAACAGTAAGAGCATTATTTCAAAAATCAGAGGAGACTATTTTGGCAGGGTTGGAAAACCTCAGAAAATCTTATCAGACAATGGGACTCAATTTACTTCTGGAGTATGGAAAGCTTTTGTTGAAGATGAAAATATAAGTCACATTCTTATTTCAGCTTATCATCTGTCAGGAAACCCTTCGGAGAGATACATGAGGGAAATTGGGCGATTCTTTAGAACCTACTGCAATACTGATCATGCTAGTTGGATTGACTATGTTGAGAAATTCGAAGATGTTGTGAACAGCCTACAGCATTAGTGTTTTCGCCGTATGAAATACAGTATAATAGCAAACCACCACATCCAATTAGTGATTTCATTGATTTTCCAGTCTGCAAACCATTAAGTACTCAAGAGAGAGAGGAAATAGTGAGAAAGACCATGAAATCTCAAGGTGATAAGAGGAAATGTAGACATGACAAAAGATTGAAGCCTACTCAATTTAAAATTGAAGACTTGGTCCTTGTTGAAACACAAGAGAAGTCTAAAGCCATCAGTGGTGAATTAAAAAAGTTTTTTGACATATATATTGGACCTTTCAAGATTCAGGACAATCCTCATCCGAATGCTTACCGTCTAGTCTACCCAAATTCTAGCAGACTGTTTGACCTACGAAACGTGACCGAACTGAAATTGTACAAAAAAATGTAAAAAAGTATTTTAGATAATAGATGTTTATAGACTTTTATATGTAATCTTACCAGGATATTTTTGTATACTTTGTTATGTTGTATTTATCTGATTCCTCAGGGGAGCATACATTCTTTGTGTGCTAAGTGTTTGGCGAGCACTAGGTCCCCTAGCTATGCAATTGTCATATTTCATGTTCGTATTCTGGCATTGCATCTTACACTTATTCTGTGATCCTGTATAATCAATTTTCTCCACCTGTCAGTCTATCCTCTCTTAGCTTTAAGAAATTATTTAGAGTAAATTTTCTTGAGTAATTAGACTTTAGAGAATTCAAATTTCTGTGTCCTTAAAAACCGGTGCACCGACTATTAAATGCTTTTGCTAATGTTTAACTGGGTTTGACCACTGTGTGCTGTATATTCATAGCGGACTGTGCTATTGCAGCCTGTGATAGCATGCAGTGTATATGGAAACCATACGGACTGTGAAGATGAGACTGAAATACAGTGTGCGGCATTGAGGTATACCGACCTTTAAGGAAGAAGATCACTGACCTTCAAGAAAGAAGATCACCGGTCTTCAAGAAAGAAGACACCAAAGATATGTGTAAAACTTTTCTGTTTTGTAATGTAAGGACATCAACCCTTCCGTGTTTCACGTGGAAGTGCTGATGGGGGGGTTGTGTAACATTACAGGACATATTGGGACATATTGAAGTATTCGATACTGTAGACTTTTAGGGGATGTCGATACAGATATGCAAAATGTAAAGGGAAACTTTGGTGATGTTTAAATATTGTGCTGTGTCAACATTAGGACATTTTGCACAGAAAGAACAAAAATAGAATTAATGAAATATATATTAGTGTTAGTAACCTATTTTCATTCAATTTTGTAATTATATTTCATTTTGTAATAGAAAGACTCACTGTTTGCTGTAGCTCTGATTAATTGTATAAATTATCAGTTTTGAGCTAAATTATTTCGTATAATATGGACAAGATACATTTAAAAACTCACCAGCTAAAGAGAAAGTCTGGAAATGAACGTTTAATGCACACTTCTCTAACTTTCTATGGAGAAATTCTATATTACGATCGCAAAAATACGAAAACTTGTGAAAACTTTTTCATAACCTGATTTCGAAAGACGATTTGTATCAAGAAATAGTGCTAAAAAGATTTATTTACGTTTTGAAACACGATTTAAATCATTTTACATATAAATAGTTGTTCTAAATCACTCAAGAAATATCCAGAATCAAATGTCAAGATATTTCTGGAAACACCGGTACAAATCTGGTGAAGGTTATCCAGAAGCTGGTAGAAAAATGTTATAAAATCTATTTGGAAATTATGCTTGTAAGAATTTATATGTACTGATCCTTTTACTTAATCTGTACTAAAATTCTGTAATGTCTAATTTAGTTTTAAGTCGTGAATTGCTATCGTATTGTAAACAAAACATTGTCAAAGACTCTCATTGTTTGGAAAGATATTAATACACCTAGGAGTTGTCAGTTGCCAGTTCGGATATGCAGTGCGGTTAGCTTGGAGAGTCAGTTGTTGAGCCTGTGAAGTCTGTCAGTTCTGTTTGTAAATAAATGTCTGTAATGAAGAATTACTTGTTGTCGTCAATATGAACTCAAGACCTTTTGCGCGAAGCAGACACCTCCTAATGCAACGTTTTAACTTGGTGTTGAGGAGCTGAAATGTTATAATTTGGTGCAGAAAGTCCTGGGACGTTATAATTTGGTTGAGGAAGCTGGGATGTTATAACGTGGATCGGGAAATGCATACTTTCTGTGATCTGTACACTTGTCCATACGAGCCGTCCATCCTGATATCCGTTAATGACATTTCTCATATGAGGTGCTCAACGTGACGTTCCTCCAATGGAAATGTATCACTCTGATCCTCAGCTTAAGAGATCACGCACTCTCCGAAATACGCTTGCTCGTTGTTGCGTCGAAGACGCGATCCTGTAGTGTCTGGGTATCATTGACCGGCGTGGCGTCGGCTGAAATGTTACAAGCAATCTGGGTTGCTCCATCCATTGATAAAATAACACCACCCACTCCTTATGACGGAGAAATGCTGGAACACGATTCTCATCACTTTATTAAACTCTCATTAATATACTTGATTTTCACTATTGTGCCTGATAAAAATTCCAGAGGTTGTGTGTCTTAACTTACATCACTTCAGCTGAGAGAATTCGTGGGAACCTCGGAGTTCGTTTCCCCAAGAGTTGTAGAACGTACGAGGCACACAACAATGGGAATAAGGGAGGGACAGCCTGCTCACCGCTCAGAGCATTGAGTCCCCGGTTAGAAGTCCGGCAGGGCAGCTACATTGGGGCCCGCAGGGGTCACGCGCCGTTTGGAGGAGGGTGGGATCTTTGGTGTTGCGTGCGCCACTGGCGGCTAGCAGGTCTGAGTCTCAAGACCCGGCGTTAATTCCTTAGCTTTCTGGGATTGTGACTCCCGACGTCGCGCCAAAGGTACCCAGAGCTGCCGCTAGGTGTCACACTCAGCGAGTCGGCACCAGAGACGGAGAGAGAGAGAGAGAGAGAGAGAGAGAGAGAGAGAGAGAGAGAGAGGGAGGCCAACGCCGCGACTGTGCGGCAACCGGGTTTCTCTCCAAAAATGTAGCGGAACATACGAATGGATGACAGCCAAGCGCAAACTCTGTTGTTGTACCTCTGACACTGAGGCAAGAACGTAAGATCAAATTGCGGAAAATGAGGTAGTAAACGAGTTTTGAAGTATTGTACGCTTACTGAATCTATAATGCACCTCCCTAGCGCTATTTACGCTAACAGTGTATACAGTTCTGTACAGACAAAGTAAAAATGTACATACATCAAAAAAGTTTCGCATCACCTCGGCTCCAAGAGCTCCAGAACCTGTACACAAAATTGGAATTGAGATCAACATGAATATCCTTTGCACCCTTTTTATTGCTAATGAAAGTCAGGCATTGCATCTTGTACCACCATACAGGGACACCTTCGGAGGTGGTGGTCAACATTGCTGTACACACCTCTCCCTCTAATAGCCAGTAGCACGTCCTATTGCATTGATTCGTGCCTGTATTCGTAGTGGCATTTTAGCCATAAGTTCATCAAGGCACTGTTGGTCAAGATTGTCCCACTTATCAACGGCGATTGGGCGTAGATCCCTGAGAGGGTTGGTGCGTCACGTCTTCCATAAACAGCCCTTTTCAATCTATCCCAGACATGTTCTATAGCGTTCATGTCTGGAGAAGATGCTGGCCACCCTAGTCGAGCGATGTCGTTATCCTGAAGGAAGTCATCCACAGGATGTGCACGATGGGGGCGCGAACTGTCGTCCATGAAGACGAATGCCTCGCCAATATGCTGCCAACATGGTTGTACTATCGGTCGGAAGGTGGTATTCACGTATCGTACAGCCGTTACGGCGCCTTCCATGACCACCAGCGGCGTACGTCCGCCCTCCATAATGCCATCCCAAAAGAGAAGGGAACCTCCACCTTGCTGCACTCGCTGGACAGTGTATCTTGAGGCGTTCATCCTGACTGGGTTGCTTCCAAACACGTCTCCGACGATTGTCTGGTTGAAGGCATATGCGACACTCATCGGTGGATAGAACGTGATGCCAATCCTCAGCGGTCCATTCTGCGTGTTGTTGGGCCCACCTGTACCGAGCTGCAAAATGTCGTGGTTGCAAAGATCGGCTTCGCCATGGATGTCGGAAGTGAAGTTGCGCATCATGCAGCCTGTAGCGCAAAGTTTGAGTCGTAACAAGACGTCCTGTGGCTGCACGAAAAGCATTATTCAACACGGTGGCGTTGCTGTCAGAGTTCCTCCGAGCCATAATCCGTAGGATACGGTCATCCACTGCAGTAGTAGTCCTTGGACGGTCTGAACGAGGCATGTCATCGACATTTCCTCTCTCTGTGTGTATCTCCTCCATACCCGAACAACATAGCTTTGGTTCACTCCGAGACGCCTGACCCCTCCCTTCTTGAGAGACCTTCTTGGCACAAAGTAACAATGCGGACGCGATAGAATACGGTATTGACCGTCTAGGCATGGTTGAATTACAGATAAGACGAGCCGTGTACCTCCTTACTCGTGGAATGACTGGAACTGATCTGCTGTGGGATTTCCAGCTATTTTGGTGGAACGAATTATGTTTGCAGAAACAAAATAATATAGTCACATAAAACTCTCAGAGTTCATGTGAATAAAGTGAAAGAGCAAATAAATATCGTGATAAGCATCCTTCACAGAAATAGATTATAGTACTTAAAAATTCAAAAGGATAGACTGTATCTGCAGAACGATCTGCTGGTCAACTGCAAATGTGTATTGATTGCCCTTTTTGTACATACTCTAGTCACTGTGAATGTCGAGTAATTCTTTTTTCTCCATTACATGGAGAAACGAACATATAAAGCGCACCAGTATTACTGATGGAACCTTCTGGCAGATTATTCTAGTTCTGAGAGGACGTTTCATCGCAGCGCACTCTCTGCTGCAGAGTGATATTCTTTCTGGGAGTTTTATTAGTATAGACAAGTCATTTCACATGTCTGAATCAAATTTTAATTTATTTGATTTGACTCAAATAAAATCGTATTTTCATTAGAATATTATAATTCAGTATTTCCAGTTGACAAAAAAATACAATATTAATACAATTAAAGAAACTGCTGAAAATGAGGTTCTAACCTCGAGACTGTTTCAATATGAAACTCAAATAGTTACGAACAGATTTGTATTTAAGTGAGCCGGAAAAATATCTCCCTTTTTTAGAATTAACACTTTTGAGTTTTACAAAATTGTCACGTTGTTTTAGTAAACTGATGTCTGGGCACAGATTTTCGAATTACATAAATGTACGTAAAGGAAATCGAACAGGGCCAGTCCACAAGCTCCGCTAGCCACATAACAACGTATATATACGCTCACAAGCGTAAAATCTATACCAGCTGCTGTCTGAGCAGGGTGAAAGCACATACAGAGCGCATAACAAATCCGGCAATAACTCACGCATTACAGTCATTTTCACGCCTTGAAGAAGAAAGTTTTTCCGAGTCTGACATCCAGTGGCACACATAGTGACGTCCCGAGTCACGACCCCAGGAAGCTCAGAATTTGACGCTGAGTGTCTTACCCGGTAACATCTGGAGAGAACTGACCAGTTCTTGACGAGGAGCGGCCTGCTGCTGTGTGAACCTGACCTGGTGGGGTTCCAGCGGCGTTTGCTTGGCTTGTTGGAAATTCTGAGTTGTTTATACAAGGCTCTGTTCCGTCTGCTGTCATTGGACAGAAGTACATAACGTTTTACCTGACACGCTTGTTGCCATGACGGCCCAAACTGAGGAGTTGAATGTGGATGATCGAACACTCTTGGGTCGATCGTCGTAGAGGAGACTTCTCGTGCTCGATCGCTGAGGGGAGGCGAACATTCTGGTGTTCTGCACTAGGAAGTCGTCCCGACAACTTAGCTCGGTCCACAAGTTCCATGGGGGCGCAGATCTCGTGTTGACGCACACATCTTAGTGTTGCAGGCCCTTTGCTGTTCCTTATCCGTATAAACGATTTGCGAGACAATCTGAGCAGTCGCTTAGGTTGTTTGCTGATGACGCTGTCGGTTATCGACTAATAAAGTCATCAGAAGATCAAAACACATTGCAAAGAAATAGATAAATGGCTATGAGCACTATGGGACTTAACATCTGTGGTCATCAGTCCCCTAGAACTTAGAACTATTTAAACCTAACTATCTTAGGGACATCACACATATCCATGCCCGAGGCAGGATTCGAACCTGCGATCGTAGCGGTCACGTGGTTCCAGACTGTAGCGCCTAGAACTGCACGGCCACACCGGCCGGCAGACAAATTGCAGCGACCATAAATAACGAAAAGTGTGAGGTCATCCACATGAGTGCTAAAAGTAATCCGTTCAACTCCCGTCACACGATAAATCAGTCAAATCTAAAGGCCATACATTCAACTAAATACCTAGTAATTACATTTATGAACAACTTAAATTGTAAGGAACACACAGAAAATCATGTGGGGAAGGCTAACCCAACACTGCGTTTTTAGCAGGTACATCGAAAAAGTGCAAAAATGGTAGCATGTTTTGCATCAACGCGAAATAGGGGGGAGAGTGTCACTGAAATGATGGAGGATTTGTGATGGAGATTATTAAAACAAAGGCATTTTTCGTTGCGGAGCAATCTTCTCACGAAATTCCAGTCACCAGCTTTCTCCTCTGAATGCGAAAATATTTTGTTGACGCCGATCTAGATAGGAAGAAACGATCACTAGGATAAAATAAGGGAAGTCAGAGCTCGTACAGCCGGTCGTTGTGGCCAACCGGTTCTAGGCGCTTCGGTCTGGAACGGCGCTTCTGCTACGGTCGCAGGTTCGAATCCTGCCGCGGGCATGGATGTGTGTGTGGTTAGGTTCGTTAATGTTTAAGTAATTCTAAGTCCAGGGGACTGATGACCTCAGATGTTAAGTACCATAGAGCTTAGAGCCATTTGAACCATTTGAAGAGCTCGTACGAAAAAGATGTAGATGTTTGTTATTTCCGAGCGCTATACGACATTTGGAGAATAGAGAATTTTGAAGGTGGTTCGAAGAACCCTCTGCAAGGCACTTCAACGTAATTAGCAGAGTATCGATGTAGATGTGGATGTAGATCGAGATGGCTAGTGATTGGTGAGCACATTGTAGCGGCACCAATTTGTCTGGGAGATTACCATTTTATAGTTGTACACCACCGCAGTACCGTAAGATTACAGATACGAAGAGAGGTTCTTTTCATTTTAGTCCCGACAAGGAACCACTACATAGTAAAATTCAGATTCGTAGGGTTTGTTCACATTGTAATGACACATTCCGACGCAGAGACATACAACACCTCAAAGGCTGCGCCAAAGATCAAATTGAGAGGGATGTAGAATATAATCTCTGTAATGTTCATATTGGATTCGCTTTTGTTTCATACTCCAAGAAGGAGCTAAGAGACACTTTCGATTGTTGCCTTGTGGAGGACGGACGTAATTTCGGACTGTGCGGAAAGGCAGCCATGTTGTTAGTAATCATGATTTGTGCGACGAGCAGAGCAAGTCTTATTGTCTTGTGAATAAATAATTTTCGTAACACTTCGATACTTCTCACTATTTTTTAAAGTGACGTAGCATTGTATTTCCTTGGTTTCCACCGTCTACGTGAAGTGAACCGATGCCGACTTAGGAAGGTACACACGGTCAACAAAGAGAAGAACATCGAGGGCGACTAAAGAATTAATATTGTGGCAGAAGGACTAATTCTACGTCTAAGGTGAGAACTCTGATTAAATCAACAGTGACGTAGAATTCAAAAATGTAATTAATCGGAATGGTAAATTATATTACAGGCATATTTCACGCAGCACTGAATTTGTCCGCATTCAAGCTGGTCAATACATCCCGTAAAAAAAGAAAGGCCTTTCAAAAATTCTGAAGTTATAATTCCATGTCCACAATTTTTCCTCTTTACAAAAAACCAAGAAATTTAATTTTATTATTTATTTCGCCTCAACATCGTGGAGGGAATGTGCAGCATGAACACATTATCCTTCCCTGGACATTATGCTTTTGCTGATTGTCAGTATTAGTCTAACATGATAGACAGTTAGTCTATTGGTTTTCTTGTGTACGAAGAAGACTTTTTGCAATAAATCACCAGTTCATTTTTTACTTGAATTTCATTTAAAGAATGTAGTGTTCCTTTCATTCGATTTGCATTATTAATTGTTTTTAAAATACAGTTATTAAGTAATTTTATACAAATTGTTCACCCTAGGACCTCAGGTAAGGGCCAAATTTCAAGTAGCATATTTCCATTGTATTATGTATATCAAAACTGTATCTAAAGGGATTTGTCAGAGTCTAAATAGTCTCCAACTCTGGTAACGATTTCTAATTTCACATACATGTGGTACTGCAAGACTAACGCATTGAACTGTTCCCATAACCAAAACTACACAGGACTGAAGTCGAGGGAACAGGGGACCAAGGTGTGCCCCCTCCGCCCCAACCATTCCAAAAGACATGAAGCGTCAGCATCCGATATTCACACACATTGCAGATGAAATGTGACATAATGCATAAACCACATCGGTAGTCTTTACTGATGTGGTACCTCCTCAGACAAGGTAAGCAAAATGTTAACAAGAAGTTGACGATAATGAGCTCCATTAAATGTTTGGAGTAGGATATATGGCCCTAGTAACTTATCACCAAGAATGTCTATCCATTAGTTGACGGAGAAATGAGGTTGATGTACTCTTTGTACAGCAGCATAGGGGTTTTCATAAGCCCACACGTGCTGAGTATGGAAGTTCACAGCACGACCCTTTGTGAACCGCACAGGATCAGAGAAATAAATTCTTCGTCGAAAACAGTGGACCTGCAGCACGCTTCTGTATGGGCCAATGACACAACTATGATAGGCTATCGTGGTCCTCTGGAATTAGTGCCTGGATGTGTTGAAGGTGTTACGGATACAGCAATAGCTCAAGCAGTACCAGCCGGACAACAGGATGACTTATGCATTCTGTTGGTGTCAATCGCCAAATCTCCACACTGCTGTTGCACGTCTTTCGTCCAGCAAATCTGGTATGTCCTCCTGCATCTTAGGTGTGTGAACTGACTCATACCGTCCACTACTCGTCTTTTGGAAGCTAGAAAATCCGTGTCCTTAAGAAGCAGAAAACTTTGGGTCAACAATTTATCGCATGGTACTCTGCAACGTGGGTATTTTTCTGCGTAGTGGGAACGTGCTTACGGGCTATTTCCAATTGCTAACCCATAGCAGATAATTATATCCGTCATGTCACTTTAGGAGTAGTACGCTTCCATTGTTAACAAGCAGAAGAGAAATGGAAATTTACCAACCCATTCGTGCACAGTGCATTACAAATATCACAGTGACAGTAAACATTGCGATATGACTTACAGGGACTAGATGTTTGTCTGTGAACACATGTAATATAGAATAACGTGATGCAATTCTGAAATGTACTTAAATGCCATACTCCGAATAAATAAATGCGATACATACCCATAGTTGCAGGCAATTTACTACAAAATAACACACACTAACAACGCTAAAACTATAGTACATGCAACACAACTGCCTGTAGATTACCCAGTGCTCAGACTTGTGTGCACTGGAGTACGTCAGTACGGAAAGACACGTACAGTAGTGAACGCTATTGACGGATCATGGGTTGGGGTTCGGTTTTTTGGGGAAGGAGAGCTGACAGTGAGGTCATCGGTCTCATCGGATTAGGGAAGAACGGGGAAGATAGTCGGCCGTGCCCTTTCAAAGGAACCATCCCGGCATTTGCCTGGAGTGATTTAGGGAAACCACGGAAAACCTAAATCAGGATGGACGGACGCGGGATTGAACCGTCGTCCTCCCGAATGCGAGTCCAGTGTGCAAGCCACTGCGTCACCTCGCTCGGTTCACGGATCATGGGGGCAGCACCTGTCGCCATACATCACTTGTTTATTTAATATCTACCTTGTGTGTCAGGCGGACATATTCACACCCGAACGTCTTCAGCCACTATGGACAAGTGTAGAGATCTCACAAAGTATGCATTTCCAGACCCACGTTCAAGGTATTTTTTTTCTTGTTCTTGTGGTTGGTATCACCTATCAAAATATTTGCCACTATTTCTCCAATATCCTGTGTAGGTATTCCACCCAAGAGTCTTCAGGCGCATTTGCTCTGGTGTTCCGACAGATATTTTCGATTTCGTTTTTGGAATGTGTAGGTGGAGTGAGTCGAAATTAATACTGTTCATTACGCCTGTCATGATGTGCCACTGTCGCCGCAAAGCGTCGGTTTGTTCCCCATTAAAAAAAAAAAATAATTTATTTTCAAAGCGGAATTTCACGTACCCATTCGGATGGACGGGCCACAAACTAGTCTACAACGTTTTTCGCTTCATCCATTTGTATTAACAGGAGCGGGAAAACTCTAAGAATAACCGATACTCTAACAGCGACAACAAGGCCCTGGCCCAAATTGATAGCTACCGCCACTCTCCGTTCTCCAGTTTTCCTGCTAATACGTATCGCTAAAACGAATACCAATCTGGACTAATCTCGGGCCGCCCTAACGAATGAGAATGTAAAATTCCGCTTCAAACAGCATTTCGCGTGTAACGGAAACAAACCGAAGCTTTCCGTCGACGTGATGACCAGTACACGTTTGGACTGACTGCATCTACACATTTAAAATATCTACTGAAAAACCAGAAGAAATGTGCCTGAAGACTTTTAAGAGAGACATCCGGTACATTTATACACTGAAGTAGCAAAAGTCACGGAGCACGTCGTAGCATCGTGTCGGACCTCGTTTCACCCAGTACAGAGCATCATCTCCGTGTGGCGTGTACTCAAAAAGTCGATAGAAGTCCCTTGCAGAAATATTGCACGCTGCCTCTGTAGCCACACATAGTTACGAAACACTGCCTCACCTGTAATAGAACACAGGCAGATGCAGCTCAAGTGCGTTCTGGGTACTGATACTCTAATAGAGGTGGTGATATCTGGTATAAAAGCTGAAACCTTACTGCCTGCAGCCTCCTGTAACAAATCGTCCCGTGTGCTGGATTTTTCCACGTGTAGAACATTCGCACTTACCTTGCTCAGAGATCCGTCCTGTTCCGCACCATTCTGTCGCGAGAGTTCCCGCCACTCATTGTCGTTAAGTGGATTATGTTGTGGATCAGCGGGTTCGATTTTCTCCAACTGTGGTGGTCCCGCCAAGGCATTCCTATTCTGCTCACGGTCCCCTCATGAGCAGTCTCTGCTTTCGTGGTGTAACGTTCTCTGGCAGCATGCATCCAAAGTGAAAGTTAAAAGAACATTTCGATGTATAATGTTCATTGCAACAAATAATTTATATGTATTTCTGTTAATTGTATTTCAAAAGGACATTTAAAAGATAATTATGAATTTTGCTATTATAAATGATTATTCAAAGACTGTTAAATACTATCTGTGGCGGAGGATGTGAAAACCGCTACAGAAGAAAGGATATGTTATCAAAAACGACAAAGACTGTACAAAAATTAGGTAAGATATAAATTGGCAATATATTGTAGTAGAATCGCTTGCCTTCTGCACAGACTGAATGGGAGAGGAACCCGTAACGTTGCATTAGGCTATTACGTAGTCTTCATTTGTCATAAGTCGATGATCGACGCCATTTGTAGCTCGGATTGTAAACGGTGTGTAAAGATTTTAATTGTTTCTGTTAAAATATATTTATCTAGTAAAATCTGTTTGTCACAATTACTGCAAAGTTCGCACCGGACATTACCCATTTTATTTTAGAATTTCCAGCATTTTATTGGATATCGCT
Organism: Schistocerca gregaria; assembly: GCF_023897955.1. Taxonomy (NCBI): domain Eukaryota; kingdom Metazoa; phylum Arthropoda; class Insecta; order Orthoptera; family Acrididae; genus Schistocerca; species Schistocerca gregaria. Next base: position 401,629 of record NW_026061771.1, read on the forward strand.
GGCAGTACGGAGCTGCACCGTGAGCGAGCATTCTGGAACAGCGGCAGATTAAAATATACCATCGCAATAACGACCACATCCTAAAAAGGGTACAGGTAGAGGTGAACGAAAATAAAAACGTGTTTCTTTTCACAGCATTCCATAGGCAGAATACAAAGAGATAGTAGATTTTATCTTGTGCATTCACAGGTGGATACAAGCTGCAGCTCTTTTAAATTTTCATTCAAAAAGTGATAAATTCTGAACATAACGTGAAGTGTATTTAAAAGTGGATAATTCTTCAGGAGAGCTTAGAAATATAAAAAAGAATTCATAAAGTAAAGATAGTCTTATGCTTCAAAGCTAGTCGGGCTATATCCAGTAAACAAAAATCCAGTGCAACGTGAAAATCTTTGCTAAGTTCGATGGAAAATTATATTTTCATTCTTGTACAAACAGCTGTAGTCCTTGAATAAAAATAAAACTTGAACATTATTTTGGGAACATTCAAAGAAATTCGTCTTTATTAATCTGCAATAGAATATTTCATATGTAAAGTAATAATCATAGATGAAAAATTTATTGCAACCTTTGAAACCTCCCTTTAGAAAAATTTATGAATGATTGTGCTGATAATCTCCTTTACGTTATTTGATTTTCAAACAGCTGAGCAAAACTCAACGTACTCAGACATTTCTCTTTACTTACTCTGATCATCACTAAACGGACTCACAATATTTTAGCGCAACGCAATCTGACTTATATAATCCCCACAAAAGAATGGCCCCGACTAACAATAACCTATACCTTTCACGAATCACTAACCTCATAAAAATCTTCCTTACTCGAACTACTGCAATATAGCGAGCGCCAGTACTGCCAGCTACATAAAAGATTCTAACTATTGAAGGCACTAACTAGAAATCCAGTCCTACAAATTTACTCTGATGGACACACGTCCAGATCATCCGCTCTCAAAACTCTTGTCATCTCTCTCCCCACATCCAACACTGCTGGCGGCTCACCTCCAACTGCGCTACGCTAAGCGCTGTTCACATCCAACTGCCCAACACTACAATAGCGAATATTTCAACAATGCCAACCAGCCACAGACTGCACACAGCACAATCAGTGATTTTCATACAGAGCGCTATGTGGCGTTACCAACATAAAAACCTAAACAGCCTACTTACACCTTTCATTTCTCATGTCCATCCATGTATATGTTAAGTTTAATCTCAACGGTTTCCCAATCAAATTAAACGCAGAAAACAAAGTTTAAAACCAAACGGTCAGCTCCCGAATAATTAAATAGACAGAAAGGCATTAAAGTGGTTTCTGATCCCACTGCTTCCAGGGTTTTGTGATTGCGTTCGCGTGTCTCTTCATTCCTGTACTGATTTGCCCTATCTTTTTCTATTTCCCAGTTGTTCCCAAATTACCGCCACCCGTTATTGCTATCACCACTCAGCTGATTCAAGCCCCGTAATCGAACTCACTACGACCGCCCGTTGTTGTCGCTACTACATCTACATTTATATTGCGCAAGCCACCCAACGGTGTGAGGCGGAGGGCACTTTACGTGCCACTCTCATTACCTCCCTTTTCTGTTCCAGTCGCGTATGGTTCGCAGGAAGAACGATTGCCGGAAAGCCTCCGTGCGCGATCGAATCTCTCTAATTTTACATTCGTGATCTCCTCGGGAGGTATAAGCGGGGGGAAGCAATATATTCGATACCTCATCCAGAAACGCACCCTCTCAAAACCTGGACGGCAAGCTACACAGTGATGCACAGCGCCTCTCTTGTAGAGTCTGCCACTTGAGTTTGCTAAACATCTCCGTAACGCTATCACGCTTAATAACCCTGTGACGAAACGCGCCGCTCTTCTTCGGATCTTCTCTATCTCCTCCGTCAACCCAATCTGGTACGGATCCCACACTGATGAGCAATATTCAAATATAGGTCGAACGAGTGTTTTGTAAGCCACCTCCTTTGTTGATGGACTACATTTTCTAAGGACTCTCCCAATGAATCTCAACCTGGTGACCGCCTTACCAAAAATTAATTTTATATGATCATTCCACTTCAAATCGTTCCGCACGCACACTCCCAGATATTTTACAGACAGAAATGCATAAAAATGGTTTTTGATCCCACTGCTTCCAGGGTTCTCGTGACCGCGTACGTGTGCCCCTTCATTCGTGTACTGATTTACCCAACGTTTTTCTAATCCCCAGTTGTTCCCAAAGGAACTAGGGTGGCCGCGTACGGTCAGTCACTCTGGTCTAGGTTTTCGACAGCGCCCGCAACTGGAATCGTGCGTTTGCGCACCGCGTGACTAGATCGTATACTTAGACACATACTCCCCCAAATCGTACTCGAACTCTTATTGCGCCGCTTTAAATGCTTCCACATCATCCTTTCATTTTGCAAAACGATGAGGTATCAGTCCCCTATAACTTAGAACTACTTAAACCTAACTAACCAAATGACATCACACTGAAGCGCCTAGAACCGGCCGGCTGCATTTGGCAGCTGGGATGATGTGACACATGTGGGTTGGCATTATAGTCAGGCAAATACTGATCAGCTCTGCTGCTCCGAACGTATAAAATAAAAATTGATTAGCCTGTACCATGTGTTCGAGCAAACGGGCGGCGCTCGTAAATCCAGAATATTTAAGGAAGAGTATTACTATAGTGTTGTGTGGGCTGAAAGGAATGTGTGTGAGTGAATTCCTAAAGTACCAAACTGCTGAGATCATCACTTACACTAACCCCACCTAAGAACAACACACAACCCATGCAAGAGACAGGACTCGAACCTCCGGCAGGAAGGGCTCTCAATCCGTGACATGGCGCCTCAAACCTCGTGGCTACTCCGCCCGGCGCTGAAAGGAAAGCCTGCCGAAATTCCCTTACTGTCTCACAACGCTGCTATCTGGTCCTCATTGGCATGGCAGGTTCCCCTGCTAAGAAACAACGCACGAATTCAGTTGTGTGTGCTGGGCCACACTGGGGAAAGCACAAATTCGAACAGTTCCGACCAGGCATAGGGTGAATTCAGTTAACCGAGTTCAGGAACAACTCAAACTAACGTAGTGAAAGGAAATGCTTAAAACAGAAGCTTTGCTTTTCTCTCGCGAAGGTCTGTCCTCCGCCGCGAGAACCTCCCGCAACATTGCTTTCCCTGTAATCGCACTTATCCTCGCGTTCCGAGTCCCTCTTTGCACTTTATTCCCTGAGGCTCCAACTCCATCAGCCCCTATACATCTACATTTACATGGATACTCTGCAAATTATATTTAAGTGGCTGGCAGAGGGTTCATCGAACATCGCGTGACCGTTACGGTTGCAGGTTCGAATCCTGCCTCGGGCATGGATGTGTGCGATGTCCTTAGGTTAGTTAGGTTTAAGTAGTTCTAAGTTCTAGGGGACTGATGACCTCAGATGTTGAGTCCCATAGTGCTCAGAGCCATTTGAGCCATTTCGTCGAACAACCTTCACAATTCCCTATTATTCCAATCTCGTATAGAGCGCAGAAGAAACTAACATATATATCTTTCAATGCTAGGTCTGGTTTCCCTTATTTTATTATGCTGGTCGTTTCTTCCTATGTTGGTCTCCGTCAGCAGAATGTTTTAGCATTCGGAGGAGAACGTTGGTGATTGAAATTTCGTAGGAAGCTTCCTCTGCAACGAAAAACGCCTTTGTTTTAATGATCTCCATCCCAAAGCCTCCAACATTTCAGTGACACTCTCTCCCCTATATCGTGATAATACACTTTTTCGATGCACCCCGTCAGTCCTATGTGGTAAGGATCCCACACCGCACAGCAGTATTCTAAAAGATAACGGACAAGCATAGTGTAGGCATTCTCCTTAGCAAATGTATTACACTTCCTAAGTCTCCTGCCAGTAAAATGCAGTCTTGGGTTAGCCTTCCCCAGAACACACTCTGTGTGTTACTTACAATTTAAGTTGTTCGTAATAATAATTCCTACGTATTTACGGCCTTTAGATTTTTCTGATTTATCGTGTAACCGAAGTTTAACGGATTACGTTTAGCACTCATGTGGATTACCTCACACTTTCCGTTATTTAGGGTCGATTGCCAATTTTCGCACCATCCAGATACCTTTTCTAAATGGCTTTGCAATTTGTTTTGAACTTCTGATGACTTTATTAGCCGATAAACGACAGGGTCATCTGCAAACAATCAAACTCGTTTATAGAGATGAGGAACAGCAAAGGACCCTGGAGAACGCCAGGAATCACTTCTGTTTTACTCGATGACTTGCACCACCAAACTCTGATAGGAACCTAATTGGTATACACTCTGGGCCAGAAGACTTGCCTTTATTAAGTAATTCATGTTGCTTCACTACTCCAAGGATATCTACTTCGACGTTACTCATGTTGGCACCTGATCTTGTTTCGAATTCTTGAATATTTACTTCGTGTTCCTTTGTGAAGGCATTTCGGATGACTGTGTTTAGTAGCTCTGTTTTGGCAGCACTGTCTTCGATAGTATCTCCATTGCTATTGCGCAGAGAAGGCATTGATTGTGTCTTGCTGCTAGCATACTTCACATACGAACAGAATCTGTCTGAATTTTCTTCCAGGTTTGGAGATAAAGTTTCGTTGTGAAAACTATTATAAGCATGTCGCATTGAAATCAGCGCTAAATTTCGAGTCTCTTTAAAAGATCGCCAATGTTGGAGATTTTGTTTCCGTTTAAATTTGGCATGTTTGTTTCGTTGTTTCTGCAACAGTGTTTTGACGCGTTTGGCGTACCAATGAGGATGAACTGCGTCGTTTGTTAATTTATTTGGTGTAAATCTCTGAATTGCCGCCGATACTATTTCTTTGCATTCAAGTCACATCTGGCCTGCAGTGACATTATTAATGTGGAAGGAGTGGAGGAAGATGTTATGTGAATTTTTATGTGCTTTTTTGAACAGGTATATATTTCGTTTATTTGTGGAGGACTTGGGGATCTGGGTACGTTCAATAATACCAGTATACGTTTTAATCCTCGTTACTAGTTCAGGATTATTCCTTGTTGATCTGGGTACGTTCAATAATACCAGTATACGTTTTAATCCTCGTTACTAGTTCAGGATTATTCCTTGTTAACAGGTAAAGCGCGGTTTTCACAACCTTTTACTATTCATGAAGTAACTGCTCGAAATAGTTGTCGGAGAAAGCGTTTAGCAAAATTTCGGATGATGTTTTATGCGTACCTCCGGAATTAAACATGTATTTTCACTAACATATCGAGGATAGATTAAAGGCACCACGAACTATATTTGTATGAGTCGGGTACGCGTTTGAAATTAAACTCAACTCGTCTTTGAACCTTTCAGCTACTGTATCATCTGAATTGGGAGGTCTGTAAAAGGATCCAGTTATTATTTGATTCCGATTGCCAAGAATGTCCTCTGTGCATACTAATTCGCAGGAACTGTCTACTTCAATTTCGGGACAACCTGCTTTGAGGTGAGCCACACGTTTCTTCAAGTCAGGAGTTACGTATCGTCCCCTCCGGACCAAACCTGGGTGTTGCTCACAGTAGCCGGCAGTCTGTTGCTTTATCGCCACCGCCTGAGCCGAACTGGTGCTCGCTGTCTCTGCGACGTTAACTCCCGGCTCTCGGCAGCTCTTTGGAACAGGAACTCGGGCGCAGCAAAAGACGGAGTACGTATCGCGCTGATTCTCTGCTCTGCCTGACCCTTCGTGGCTTCCAAACGCCCGGCAGCCGCTCTCTCAGCTCGGGACAGTAGCTCTACGCGTTCACTTTGGGACAGCCACGAACGTCGCCATAACCCTGCTCTCCTGTTCTTCGAGCACTCTGTTTAGCGGCAACTGCTCGCTTTCAGCTTCACAGACGCTTCTCGACGACCCTCGACGTTTTCGCTAACTCGATCGCTATTTCATCCTGTAGCATCTTCTAAAGTCATTCGCTTTACTTTCCACGTTCCGTTCGAGCTTAAGATTCGCAGCTTCTAAGTCATCAAATAGCTTTTCATTCACTTTCCTCGGCTCATTAAATTTCTCTTCAGTCCCTTCGTGAGTTCACCAACCGGCAGAGAGGTTGTTTGAGCATAGTGGAAAAAAAATTTGCATGCAGTTAATGCAATACTAAATCTAACCATAGTACATAACATCGTTAAATGAACCTGTATAATTAATCAATGGATTGTGAATTTGGCACATTAGTTCTACTCATTCCTCTCTCTGGGTACTTCGTTATCACTGTCTTTTTGTGCAGCATATAAAAATCAGGCTAATATTTCAAAGAAAGAAGCCGTTAAGAGCATCGAGTTGCAAGTCTGGCAGCTATTTGGTGCGTTCTGAAGTAGTTAGAGGACACACGATTTGAGTTTTCATGAAACACATTTATTCAAAAATAGCCACAAAGAATTATGGGTGGACATTCTGTAGATATACTTAAGTTGTGCCTGAACACGAAATAAACTAATCTGATCTGGCAAGAAGAAATTACATAGCGCAATTTAACTATGCATACGTGAGGGAAAAGAGAGGAAAGGGAACAGGAACATATGACTTCAGTTATCCAATCAAGCTTCACACGAAAACGACGAAATTCAGAGGAACATTACCTGCATTGCCTGCATGCACTAACATCAAAGGGGTTTACACCGATTGAAACATCTTGTTACAGCAAATACACCACCTGAGAATTCACGCAAGCATCATGAAAAGAAGTCACCTGAGTTGCACATCCAACTGTTTCAAACAGATGTGAGTGAAAATCGCTAAATGTATAAATCAATGAGAGTACACCACTGTAAGAACGAATAGATCATGAATCACGCCGAATTCATAATAAAACCATCAAGGCGGAAGGCCCCAATGATTCGAGAAACATATGGCCCCCATTAAACAAAGGCAGCTGCTACACGTTCCCACAAAACACGGAAATGCAGTAACGCAAATATTCACCCATCACTTATCAGTTAAAATAACACGGACCAACTATTGAGATTCAGTAATAGAGCGCAACGCTCACAGAATAAAGACAACTCGAGATCACAGCAGAAAATAGAACATGCGATAAACTACAATACATAAAAAGAAATATCGCACATACACGAAAACACAAGTTCTGTCATATTCACAAAGCTTTAAAGCACATTAACTCAGGCTAACCATATCCCGTAGAGCGCATTGACACCACAATAGTAGAAAGGAACAAAGCAAACTCCGGACACTGACAAAATCATAGACTCAAGCATTGCCTATCAAGAGCAATATAAAACAAAAAGTAATCGAAACACTTCATTCAGGCCAAGAGGTTTTCCGAACGGCTCCACGCATGAAGACCGCGTTTGAAGCTACGACCTATCTCATCACTGGCAGGAGAGGGCTCACTTAAGAGCACAGCTACATCCACCGAGTTCAGTCCGGAACCGCGCGACTGCTACGGTTGCAGGTTCGAATCCTGCCTCGGACATGGATGTGTATGATGTCCTTAGGTTAGTTAGGTTTAAGTAGTTCTAAGTTCTTGGGGACTGATGACCTCAGATGTTACGTCCCATAGCGCTCAGAGCCATACATCCACCGACAGCCACCGCTCGGCTCGGAGCGCATGGAAAGCCCACACGGGAAACGGACAATACCAACTTGACAACCACGAAGCTGTCGAACAGCACCGATAGAACTCTTTGCCCACGTAAGAGGTACAAAATTGGTTATCCTGTGCTTCTAGCAGACGAAAAGCAGCTCAAGTACCAAACCCAAGACAAACCTGAAAAGACACATAAAAAGACCTGGTCACACAAGGTAGGCTAATGGACGAACTTTATAAATATGGGGCTAGATTACACATGGAATATTAATGGATCACTTAAAGTACTGACATACTGATGCGCAGAACGAGTTGCTTGCACTTAACGTCAGATTATCACTGAAACTTCTCAGTCCTTCTGGGAGGGTTAGTAGAACAAACTGCAGACAAACAGAATCAAACAGGGCAACAGTCTTATGAAGCGACTCTACACAGACATTTCAACATATCATAAACACACTAATTATAATCCTTCATGCAGTGATTTTTGCGTTTTCTCCTGTGGAGTTACGGGGTACTTTTATTGATATGAGCGTCCACTGTCTACATCTATATCTCCATGGGTAGACTGCAAATCACACTTAAGTGCATGGCAGAGGGTTTATCGAACCACCTTCACAATAATTCTCTATTATTCCAATCTCGAACAGCGTGGTGGAATAACTAACACGTATATCTGTCAGTGCGTGCTCTTATTTCCCTTATTTTATTATGATGATCGTTTCTCCCTATGTAGGTCAGCGTTAACAAAATATTTTCACGTTCGGAGAAGAAAGTTAATGACTGAAATTCCGTGAGAAGATTCCGCCGCAACGAAAAACGCCTTCGTTTTGATGACGTCCTCCCCTAACTGTGTATCATGCAGTGACACTCTCTCCCCTATTCCATATTAATACAAAACGAGCAGCGCTTCTTTGAAGTTTCTCGATGTACTCCGTTAATTCCATCTGGTAACAATCCCACACCGCGCAGCAGTACTTCGAAAGGAGACGGACAAGCACAGTGTAGCTAGACTCATCAGTAGATCTGTTACATATTCTAACTGTTCCGCCAAAAAAACGCAGTCTTTGGTTTGTCTTCCCCGCATCATTTTCTCTCTCTTCTTTCCACTTAAGTAGTTCGTAACTGTAATTTTTAGGTATTAATTTAAAATTACGGCTTTTAGATTTGATTTATCGTGTAGCCGATGTTTAACGGATTCCTAGTAGCACTCTTGCGGATAACCCCACACTTTTCATAACTTTGCGCTAATTGCCAACTGCCAACTTTCGAACCATACAGATATCTTTACTAAATCGTTTTGCAACCGATTTCGATCTTCTAATGACTTTACTAGACATTACCTACAAACAGTGATCGTAGATGGCAACTACTCATGATCGCAACAGAGTTTCACTGGACACGGGGATAAGAACATTTTTCCATAACACATCCGTCAGTAGTTCTCTTTGATGAACAGGATGTGCTTCACTTCAGCAACTGCTTCATTTATGCGCTACAATAGGGTGTCTCACGGAGACCTAGGAGCTATAAAGGGCTTGGAAAATCTCTGTCGGCTAGTCTCATAGTCTTTAAACCGGAGATGCTTATTTTGCTGTAATTGGTTTTGTGGAACCGAGAATTCATTGAGATCTTCTCTTGCAATGCTGCGTGGTGATTGCCCTTTAATCGCCTTAATGAGCTCCGGTCTTATTGCCAAAGGTAATTCAAACTGAGTTCGAGGATGTTATAAATGCATAAGATCCAAAGTTGATGAGATGTAGATTGTTTGCATAGGAAAGTATCACTTTGCTTATGTCACCGAGAAATACTGGCAATGAGTGTTGTGTATAGAGTTACTAACTTATACTTCTCCACAGTACTGCTTGTGAGTCAGGTAGATCTGTGGTACATCTACATCTACATCTACATCTACATGACTACTCTGCAATTCACATTTAAGTGCTTGGCAGAGGGTTCATCGAACCACAATCATACTATCTCTCTACTATTCCACTCGCGAACAGCGAGCGGGAAAAACGAACACCTAAACCTTTCTGTTCGAGCTCTGATTTCTCTTATTTTATTTTGATGATCATTCCTACCTATGTAGGTTGGGCTCAACAAAATATTTTCGCATTCGGAAGAGAAAGTTGTTGACTGAAATTTCGTAAAAAGGTCTCGCCGCGACGAAAAACGTCTGTGCTGTAATGACTTCCATCCCAACTCGTGTATCATATCTGCCACACTCTCTCCCCTATAACGTGATAATACAAAACGAGCTGCCCTTTTTTGCACCCTTTCGATGTCCTCCGTCAATCCCACCTGGTAAGGATCCCACACCGCGCAGCAATATTCTAACAGAGGACGAACGAGTGTAGTGTAAGCTGTCTCTTTAGTGGACTTGTTGCATCTTCTAAGTGTCCTGCCAATGAAACGCAACCTTTGGCTCGCCTTCCCGACAATATTATCTATGTGGTCCTTCCAACTGAAGTTGTTCGTAATTTTAACACCCAGGTACTTAGTTGAATTGACAGCCTTGAGAATTGTACTATTAATCGAGTAATCGAATTCCAACGGATTTCTTTTGGAACTCATGTGGATCATCTCACACTTTTCGTTATTTAGCGTCAACTGCCACCTGACACAGCATACAGCAATCTTTTCTAAATCGCTTTGCAACTGATACTGGTCTTCGGATGACCTTACTACATGGTAAATTACAGCATCATCTGCGAACAGTGTAAGAGGACTGCTCAGATTGTCACCCAGGTCATTTATATAGATCAGGAACAGTAGAGGTCCCAGTACGCTTCCCTGGGGAACACCTGATATCACTTCAATTTTACTCAATGATTTGCCGTCTATTACTAAGAACTGCGACCTTCCTGACAGGAAATCACGAATCCAGTCGCACAACTGAGACGATACCCCATAGCTCCGCAGCTTGATTAGAAGTCGCTTGTGAGGAACGGTGTCAAAAGCTTTCCGGAAATCTAGAAATACGGAATCAACTTGAGATCCCCTGTCGATAGCGGCCATTACTTCGTGCGAATAAAGAGCTAGCTGCGTTGCACAAGAGCGATGTTTTCTGAAGCCATGCTGATTACGTGTCAATAGATCGTTCCCTTCGAGGTGATTCATAATGTTTGAATACAGTATATGCTCCAAAACCCTACTGCAAACCGACGTCAATGATATAGGTCTGTAGTTAAATGGATTACTCCTACTACCCTTCTTGAACACTGGTGCGACCTGCGCAATTTTCCAATCTGTAGGTACAGATCTGTCGGTGAGCGAGCGGTTGTATATGAGTGCTAAGTAGGGAGCTATAGTATCAGCGTAATCTGAAAGGAACCTAATCGGTATACAATCTGGACCTGAAGACTTGCCCGTATCAAGCGATTTGAGTTGCTTCGCAACCCCTAAGGTATCTACTTCTAAGAGACTCATGCTAGCAGATGTTCGTGTTTCAAATTCTGGAATACCCCATTCGTCTTCCTTGGTGAAGGAAGATCGGAAAACTGCGTTCAATAACTCCGCTTTAGCGGCACAGTCGTCGATAACAGTACCATCGGCACTGCGCAGCGAAGGTATTGACTGCGTCTTGCGGCTTGTGTACTTTACATACGACCAGAATTTCTTCGGATTTTCTACCAAATTTCGAGACATTGTTTCGTTGTGGAACCTATTAAAGGCATCTCGCATCGAAGTACGTGCCAAATTTCGCGCGTCTGTAAATATTAGCCCATCTTCGGGATTTCGCGTTCTTCTGAACTTCGCATGCTTTTTCCGTTGCCTCTGCAACAGCGTTCGGACCTTTTTTGTGTACCACGGGGGATCCGTTCCATCTCTTACCAATTTATGAGGTATAAATATCTCAATTGCTGTTGCTACTATATCTTTGAATGTGAGCCACATCTCGTCTACATTCGCATAGTCAGTTCGGAAGGAATGGAAATTGTCTGTTAGGAAGGCTTCTAGTGGCACTTTATCCGCTTTTTTAAATAAAATTATTTTGCGTTTGTTTCTGATGGATTTGGAAGAAATGGTATTGAGCCTAGCTACAATGACCTTGTGATCACTAATCCCTGTATCAGTCATGATGTTCTCTATCAGCTCTGGATTGTTTGTGGCTAAGAGGTCAAGTGTGTTTTCGCAACCATTTACAATTCGCGTGGGTTCGTGGACTAACTGCTCGAAATAATTTTCGGAGAAAGCATTTAGGACAATCTCGGCAGACGTTTTCTGCCTACCACCGGTTTTGAACAAGTATTTTTGCCAACATACCAACTATAACCGTATGAGTGGGGTATTTATTTGTTACGAGACTCAAACTTTCTCTGAACTGTTCCGCAACTGTATCATCGGAGTCTGGGGGTCGGTAGAAGGAGCCAGTTATTAACTTAATTCGGCTGTTATGTATAACCTCCACAGACACCAATTCGCACGGAGTATCTACTTCGACTTCACTACAAGATAAACCACTACTGACAGACACAAACACTCCACCACCACTTCTGCCTGATCTATCTTTCCTGAACACCGTCTGAGACTTCGTAAAAATTTCTGCGGAACTTATTTCAGGCTTTAGCCAACTTTCTGTACCTATAACGATATCAGCTTCTCTGCTTTCTATTAGCTCTTGAAGCTCAGGGACTTTTCCAGCGCAACTACAACAATTTACAACTATAATTCCGACTGTTCCTTGATCCAAGCACGTCCTGTATTTGCCAAGCACCCTTTGACATTGCAGCCCATCCCGCACTTTCCCGAGGCCATCTAACCTAAAAAACCGCCCAGTCCACGCCACACAGCCTCTGCTACCCATGTAGCCGCCAGATGAGTGTAGTGAACTCCTGACCTATTCAGCGGAACCCGAAACCCCACCAACCTATGGCGCAAGTCAAGGAATCTGCAGCCAATACGGTCGCCAAACCGTCTGAGCCTCTGATTCAGACCCTCCACCCGGCTCTGCACCAAAGGTCCGCAGTCGTTTCTGTCAACGATGCTGCTGATGGTGAGCTCTGCCTTCATCTCGTAAGCAAGACCGGCAGCCTTCACCAAATCAGATAGCCGCTGGAATCCAGAGAGAATTTCCTCAGATCCAAAGCGACACACGTCATTAGTGCCGACATGTGCCACCACCTGCAGCTGGCTGCACCCTGTGCTCTTCATGGCATCCGGAAGGACCCTTTCCACATCAGGAATGACTCCTCCCGGAATGCACACGGAGTGCACACTGGATTTCTTCCCCTCCTTAGCCGCCGTATCCCTAAGGGGCCCCATTACGCGCCTAACATTGGAGCTCCCAACTACCAGTAAGCCCACCCTCTGCGATTGCCCGGACCTTGAAGGCTGACAATGATCCTCTGAAATAGGGCAGGCAGCTGCATCTGGCTCAGCCAGAGACAGTGCCTGAAACCGGTTTGTCAGACACACCGGGGAGGCTTTCTGATCAGCCTCCGGGGACGCCTTTCGCTGCCTGCCAGGCCTTGGAACGACCTCCCAATCAACCACAGGCGAGGGCTCAGCCCCACTGCGGGCGGCAACCGGGGCAACCACAGCGGCAGACCAATAACTTAGGTTATCTGAACATGAGAGAAACTACAGATTAAGAAAGAAAGGTTAAACCTTTGCTAATTATCTGATAACAGAAAACTAATCGCTCAAATTACGTTGATTGTAAGATTTTACATTCTGTAAAGAATATCAAAAGGATGATCCACCTGGAAATACTTGAAATGAAGAAACATATGACTCAGAATGCCATGTTAGTATTAAATGACAAAACTCAGTTTCCTTGGGTCTCTGAGTGGAGGACCATCCTGCAGGTGATGTGCTGTTCATTAGGTAGGTTTGTTGCAGATACTGCTCACCTCTCCAGAGGCATATTTTGTAGTGCTGTTGTACAAACACAGTAGCTTTGATTGGAAGCATCAAAATATCGCTATGACATCACACAATCTGACGATGTATTTGGTATTTATGTATCACAGTGTGGTATTTGTTATACATAGAATATCTTTGGTTAGAAATTCTTTGTTATGTATTAGACGAGACGTCACTATTTCTACCAATTTCTTCATTTCTAACACTATGACGTAACACACACACTAGTAATGGAGTGGTGGCTTAGCAGTGATCCGTAAATCGTAACCACGCTGGACTGTGATTGGCAGATAGAGTCACAATGGCGACGTGACGCCGGGAAAAGTGTGGTGGAAAATACGTAAAATTGTGGAAAATCTGGTAGCAATAAGAAAAAGAAAGAAAAATACGTAAAACTGAGGAATACACAAAAAAATATGAAAATGGGTGAAAACTACAAAAAATATGGAATAATGAGAGTACTTCCTGTATGCGGCATCCGCTGGTGCCTCTAATTATATAATACTGGTATTAACAAATATAACTCAAGTGACATGACTTAATGTAATTCGTTACAAACAAATAGCCATTGGCTGATGCCCCCCCCCCCCCCCCACGTGCTTTACAGCTCTGGAGTAGCCCCTCGCACTCAAGTGTCCCAGTTATAAAAGAGGGGAGGAGGTAATGCTTGATCCTCACTGCTTAGAGGGGAGAGTAAGTGAGCCGGTTGTCGTCACCTTTGTCACATGACAAAGTTGCCTCGATGACTACTCTGGGGACTTTAATCAATTCTCACTGGTTCTCGGGGAATAGGGAGGGGGGGGGGGGGAGTTTACCAAGCATTCCCAAGTTGGTGACCTGACACCTAATGTAAGATATTTGCAGATTCAGCACACCTATCCTGCAGTCCTCCATTGCCTCAATAGACATCTCTGCTGGCCAACGTCCCGTACTGAACAGAAAGACTTGCTATGTGGGTCCCATTAAATAATGTAGACGGCATTAGCACATCTGCATCTTAGCAGGATGACCAACTGAAAATAGAATGTTTGCAGTTGTGCACATGTACATTTAGATTGGAGATCTGCATCTCAAGATTGCACATAGACCGAGTATTGGGGACTGAAGACGCCAAATAAACTGTTTCAGCGCAGTGGCTCCGGGGTAAACTGACCTTATGGCATCTTCCTCAACCGAATCAGTGCATGGCAGCTAGCAGAGAAGGAGCGCAACGTCAAACTGATAAATGGGCTCATACTGTCAAGTTCTTTGTAACTTGACATGATTATGTAATCACTGAAATAGCGTCACACATGCAGTAACCACTCACAGACAGCAAGTGCAGCTCTAGCAGTGGAGGGTGTACGCATAGCGTGTCAGGGGACGCGGAAAACGGTGCAGTCGTTGATAGGAAAAGGAGAAACTGAATTGGCGACCAAAAGGGCACGACAATTGTTTTTCGAGCCAGGGATAGAAAGGGCTAAGTTTAAAAATTGTTCGCTGTCACCGTGGCTGAAGCATGAAGTCAACGGTAAGACGGCGCTAACCAAACCTGGCGCCAGTGGAAGTTTAGTGCAGCGCGCCCCACAGATGACAGGAGTGAATGATGGCTGTGGAGACGTGTACGGCCGAAGAGACGAGCAGCTGTTGAGCAGCTGGCCGCCCATCTTAGCCGAGGGGCTGCCGACTGCGTCTCCTCAGCGGCCGTTCACCACACGTTGCTGTGTCTGAACCTCTACAGCAGGCGCCCGCTTCAGGTCAGCATGCTGACCGCTGTTCGTCGTCGACAGAGGCTGGAATTCGCAGCCCAGTACCGTAATTGGACGTCCACCCAGTGGCAACAGATGGCCTCATCACGTGGTTCCCGTTTTTATGGTCCACTAGACTGACGGCTGCTGGCGCGTATGGCTAGAAACATCTAAAAGAAAACACCCGGCAACAGTCGTCAGAAGAGTCCAGGCCAGAGGCGGGAGCGTTGTGGTATTGGGAACGTTTTCATGGCAAACCCTGAACAGTTTTGTGAACGAAACGGCATTCGTCATCTAACAAGTGCTCCGTTTCACCCGCAGACCAGCGGACAAGCAGATCGCTTCATACGGACTTGCAAACAACAGTGGCCAAGCTTCTCACCACCTACACATTTACTATAATACAGAATAAAATCTGATTAATAGTTTAAATTAAAAACCTCGGAATGGTGTTTTATTGTAAAATTATTAAGATTCTAATTCGGAACAGGCGCTGCAACTCTTTTCCACCTCCTATCGCTCACACCCACGAGACGAACCATCACTGCCGGAACTTCTGCACGGCCGCAGCCATAGGTCAGTGCTTCACTTGCTACACCCACCACAGCACCCGGTGCCGCGAATGGGCCTTAGGTACCGCTTCGTGCCGCGTAATCTTGTTTTTTTTTTGTACTGTTTATGGCAACAGTGAGCGCTGGTGCAAGAGGCGTGGTTCAGGAACGCATTGGCTCTTTACATATTTGATTGCAGCTCCGAATGGTTTGCACCGCCGCCATCAGAACCAAATTCGTGCGTGTCATCTCTCCACCATTCTGCTGCTTTCCTTCCCCCATGTTCACTGCCTCACAGGAGCGCACGGCCTTCGCAGATGCCCGCTGGTGCCACCAAGGAATAGATGGACGATACGCCCTCGCCCTGACCGTACCCGCTCGCCGACCCAATGGAGGTGGACATGGCATCAGCATCGCCGTCGCCCTCGTCGCCCCAGGACACGCCCTTAGGCCTGGATGTGCGGCCTGGCAGCAGTTTTCTGGAGTGCGTTGCTGTTGCCTCACAAGCCACAAGGCAGGGTACAGCCAGAAGCACGCCATTCTCCACAGCTACGGCTCCTCGCTCATCTCTACGTCCAGCATCGTGCCTCCCTCCCCATTGTCATTAACTGCCTCACTACACGGCAACGGTGTGCCATTTCGGGGGGAGGGGGGGGGGAGGTAATGTGTTGGCATAAGATCTCGCCAGCACAGCAGGTGACACAGAGGTTGTGAGAAGATTGATTGTAGTCACCGGAGCAAGCGAGCCTATCGGGAGAGAGGCCAAAGACACACTCGCAAACAATGCGCCGCCAGCGCCCTCTCGACCTCCAGTATTTAGATCGCCACCGCAGATTTGGGGTGGAGAGGGGGGTAGTCAGCAGGCGTCCAGTGAGTCAACGAACTGAGTCATCAGTCACAGCCTAATGGGAGTCGAAATCGCAGTTAGCTCAGCCTCTAGCTCACAGTCACTACCTAGCCATCAGAATAGTGTGCATAGTCCAGGTCTTGTGTGAAGTAAAAGTCGGCCGTCTTAAGTAACTTCTTGTTCTTATAAGTAAAGAACCCTGTTAATACACCCATGCACTTTTTGTTATAGAAGAGGATACTGGCCACCAAACAACATGCTCTCCTTGCTTCCCACAATACAAGTCTACAGTGACAACAAGACGACACAAAATTCCTTGAATGATCTTGTCATTCTGGAAACCACAGTGGATCAACACAAATATGCGTCGATGTCAACCTCTACATGCAGTTTGTTTTTCCTAAGCGCGATGGCATCTACCAGCAGGACAATGCAACGAGTCACACAGCTCACAGTGTACGAGTGGTTTCAAAGAGTGGCTGGATGGGGCTGCTCGTTCCATGCTTGCTCAGCTGAGACAAGTAGCCAGGCTGGCCATGGCTGTAGACTTGGCACGGCTCCACATCCCTGCCGGTACCTTCCAGAAACTCAGCGACTCTCTTCCCACGCGTCTCCCAGCACTCTTAGCCGCAAAGTCATCCGACAGATGTTCACATTAATGTGAGTGCACATTGGAAGTCACAGGCAGCACTGCAGCCCTGCACGCCTTAGAGCTGAAGAGTGGGAAGCAATCAGGGCGCCATGGTTCTCAGACACTTCGTACCTCCTGTAAACCTCCAGAGGCAAAGAAGTAAGGAAGGCTGCATAGCACTGGCGTAACGGGATATTAAAGTTTGTGTTGGGATAGCAACTTTCTAACGAAATACGACACAATTAAATAAGAAACACCTCGAATATATCGCTCTTGAATATCATAAGAATTCTCTTCATTATTAAGTACCGTACAAAAAATTTATTACCATTAACGTATTCACTGGCATTGAAATGCATAGTGTAAAGGCCTTGGCCATGTATGTGTGTAATGTGCATAGAACTACTTAAACCCAACTAACCCAAGTTCTAAGGGACTGATGACCTCAGATGTTAAGTCCCACAGTGCTCAGAGCCATTTCGTAGAGGCCTGTAAGCGTAAAATCGTTAGTTCCAATTTCGCTATTAGCATCCACTTTTACTTTTATTTAAATACCGAATTTGTGATGATATGGAAACGTTTCTTATCAAGTATCGAATCACATTTTTTAATAAAAATAACGTCCTTTTTAAAATTTATTGGGTACAAAAATGCGAAACACCAGATACAAAATAAACCCTATTTTCATTTCTAGAGATTGAACTACGTTGTTGATGTACAACTTTCTTATTTAATAAACGCATTTCGCCTCTCTATATCAAATTTTTACGCGGTCAGTAATTGGAAATGGAGAGATTTTATTATCATTAAAGACTATGAGATAATGTCAGTTAATAACATTTTCATTTGTTAATAAATGTGAAACATAAATACTAAAAATAGACATTGCTACTAGCAAGATTCGAATCACAGCTACGCTCCTTTTTACTTTTCCCATTTAGCTCCGTCTTACGCTCACCATAAAAGAATTCCTAAGTTGATGGAGGCTTGTAGCTCGTAACGGTATTTTCCTCACAGGATTCGACCTGATTCCTCTTCCAGAATGCTTAAGTAACCCTCTCAAAACTATAACCTGGTCTTTGTACAAGGTGAGCTGCTTCGTGAAAAGCAGAGAAACAACTTCTTCATACAAAAGAATGGAATAAACTGTGAAGTAACACTCCTCATCGCGAAATTTTTAAACATCGTCACGCGAAGAAAGGAAGTTATAACAAATTACTCTGGAAGACAACAAGAAAAAGGCTCCTCTTCACAGGAAAAACAAGCAATAACAACTCTTCTTAAAAAAACAATCAAAATACATGTACAGCGGGCATTAATCTATTTTACTGGGAGAAATTTCTAGAAAATTGCAGGAAAATTATTTCTATTTCTGTTGTAAGTTGGTTATTAAAACTACTGTTGCATATTTAAGTAGTCACTAACGCCCGTTGTGTCTCTCGTTGAAGTGAGTATGTAAGGGACAATGTGAGTCACGTACCACACGCAAATGTTATGTTAGAACTGCCAATCCGATGGTAATATACACTGAAGAGCCAAAGAAACTGGTACACCTGCCTAATATCGTGTAGGTCCCCCACGAACACACAAGTGCCGCAACACGACGTGGCATGGACTCGACTAACGTCTGAAGTAATGCCGTAGAGAACTGACGCTGTGAATCCTGCAGGGCTGTCCATAAATCCATAAGAATACGAGGGGGTGGAGATCTCGTCTGAACAGCACGTAGCAAGGCATCCCAGATATGCTCAATAATTTTCGTGGCTGCGCACCTTGGTGGCCAACGTAAGTGTTTAAATTCAGAAAAGTGTTCCTGGAGCCACTCTGAGGCAATTCTGGACGTGTAGGGTGTCGCACTGTCCTGCTGAAATTGCCCACGTCCGTCGGAAAGCACAATGAAAGTGAACGGATGCAGGTGATCAGACAGGATGCTTAGGAACGTGTCAGAGTAGTATCTAGACGTATCAGGGGTCCCATATCACTCCAACTGCATTGCAATTTGCAGCAATTTTCGAAAGGACTGCACTTCTGTCACATTGAACGATTCTCTTCTGTCGTCGTTGGTCCCGTTCTTGCCGAATATTTTTCCGGCCACAGCGATGTCGGGAATTATATGTTTTGCCGGATTTCTGATATTCACGGTACCCTCGTGAAATCCTCGTACGGGAAAATCCCCAATTCTTCGCTACCTCGGAGATGCTGTGTCCCATCGCTCGTGCGTGGACAGTAACATCCCGTTCAAACTCACAATCATGACCTATTGTAGCAGCCTTGACAGGTCTAACGACTGCGCGAAACACTTGTCTTACGTAGGCGTTGCCGACCGCAGCGCCGTATTCTCCCTGTTTACATACCTCTCTGTTTGAATACGCATGCCTATACCAGTTTCTTTGGTGCTTCAGTCTATTTTCTAGCGGTATGGTTGAAGGCGCCGTGTGCGTGACACGGGCCAATCATTTCGCTGCACACTCACTTGCGGAGGAATATATTAAGAAGATAACTATAAGAGTTCTGTGAAGGTTACAGAACTTCCGAGTATATTAAGCAAAGGCGATATTTCAACCTTTTTTGAGAACTGTGTCGTACTATACGTACGCAAGGAAGTACACGTGCGACACTGACCTTGAACAGCGGTAGGTATGAAGGAAGTGGCAGAGGTCAATTCAGCAAGGTCCTCTCGTCTGCCCCAGAGCAGGTTACAGCAACGGAGCGTATCCGGTATCGGGAGATCATTGTCGTTTCTTTCGTGTCAGAAGCGCTACTTGAAATTTCTCTATAGACCGTAAGAACACGTTTGCTAGAAATTGTTGGTCCACTTTATCAGTTTTGATGCAATTTTTGTGATGGCGTAGTGGCGCTATCGCAGGTCAAAAACGACACACTCAGAAAATGTTCGTTAAAAAAAATTGTTAGTAATGCGAGCAATATCGTTTCTTTTTTGCGAGTTAGTAGTATATCGGTCAAATATAGTAATGGAAATCCTAATCACTTACAGTCTTGACCAGTAACCCTCGCAATACTCGCATTACCAGGGGGGGGGGGGGGGTACTTTGTACCCACCTTTTGAAAATATTGAAATCTACTCGGGTACTTTATTTTCTTAAGTTTTGTAAAAATTGTTTGTTGTCTTTGATGAAATCTTCTTACAGATTTTATGATTGTTTTACATTTTTCGTTTAAGATTAATCCGAAATTTTAAGTTGAAGGGAGGTGGTCATAATGTCTTACCCCCTTGGTAGTAGATGAGACTTCCCACAATGTTTGTCTTACTCCACAAATAACAGCATTATATGACCTTAGAACACATGGAAATTATATTTCTCTGGACTGATAGCAACAATAGTCCCAACAATGATTCATTTCCCTTTGTTTCTTTATTGTTTCCTGTTCAGTGGCACTTAGTTCAGTCTTAATACAACTGTGCTTCAAAACTTGTCGACATTCACTTACTGATGGAGAAATATCACAGATTTTGGAAGAAGCTACGGCTTCTCAAATGGAATCTGATCAAACTGAAGCTGTAGTGAGTGGACCTGAAGAGGATTGTGTTGTGCGCTAGGATGTGGACAGTGATAGAGCACTTACAGAAGCTGATGATGAAATCTGGGTACCTGAAACTGATGACGTCGCAGTTTGCGAGGTTAGTGACAAGGATATTACAAGCACTGGAAAAATTTATACCTCCAAACCACCTCAAATTAGAAGACGATTAGCAGAAAACACAGTGAAAGAAAGAGAAGGCATAAGAGACGAAGGTAAACTAGGAACAATAACAGACATATTTGAAGAGTTTTGGTCTCCAGAAATTGTCAACATCATAATAAAGCATACCAATCAAGATGCATTGAGGCAGAAAATACCCAAGACAGACCGACAGACAGACAGACAGACCTGCGTTCATGGCGTATATAGGACTATTTATTATAATGGGGAAGGAAAAAGACAGTAAGTCATCATTTACAGATTTATGGTTCTTTACTTAAGGAACGTTTGTTTATACTGCTACGAGTCGTACCAGATTGGAGCAGCTTACTAAAGTAATAAGATTTGATCACAGAGAGTCACGAAGCGATCGCAATAAACGTGATAAGTTTGCTGCAATACAAGAAGTTTTTGATAAAAAGAATGAATTTTGTCCAAAATATTATTCTGTTGGGATGCACACTGTTATTGATAAAAAGTTTCCATTGTTCCGTGGCAGGTGTCCCGTCAAGGTCTTCGTGAAGGAAAAGCATGGTAAATACGGTGTACTTACACGCATGCTCACAGACGCTAAAACCAGATATGTTATCTGCACGGAGCCTTATGCTGGGAAAAGAAATAATGGTACACAGCACTCAAATTCCGCTGCAGCTGTGGTCAAACGCCTGAAAGTTCCTATACATAATTCAGTGAGAAAGGTCACCACATATAGATATTACACTTCAATTGATTTGGCCGAAGATCTATAGAGGAATCACAAGCTGACTCTCGTGGGAACATTACAAGCTAATTGGAAACACATACCTCAAGAACTGAGAGACATCTCAAGACGAGAATTACATATTAGTGTTGGAAATATTCCAATCACAATTGTATCCCCCGTAAAAAACCCAAAAGAAATCTGCTATTTCTATCATCTGATCATAAATTTATACTATAATGAGACTAAAGGTGGCGTTGACACGATAGATCAAATGGTGAGAAAATATTCAACTAAGAGGGCTACAAGAAGGTGGGCGCTATCTCTTTTCTGTACTCTTGTGTACATAGCAGTGGTGAATAGGTCTACACTATTTTTGTTGAACTTGCCGGACTGGGATAAGAAGAACCTAGTAAGTGACGACTTATTCTTCAAGAACTTGGACTACAGCTCGCGAAACCATACACTGAAGAAAGGGCTAAAAATATTTCTGGACTGCCAAAGCCTGTAGTTTCAAGAATGGAGGGTATTCTCAGAGGAAAATCCAGCAGGACTACGGTGCAAAGGAAGCTCATGGAGGTAAAGGTAGATGTATTTTGTGTGTTAGTGAAAGCCTTTCAAAAGCAGAAAAGTACAACAAAGTGAACAAAACAATAATAGTCTGCCACAATTGTAAGAGGTACATATGTGCAAAACAGAAAAAAACCGTTTTATGTTCCAAGCCCAAGAAAGTCGTGAATAATTACTCTCACGACACTACGTTATGTACATAACATATATTTCTATATTACATCAGGTATTTGTAACTATTTTAATTATAGTAAAGTGCACTTCAATAGTATTATAACGACTTTTACTACTAATTTTTCTCAAGATAATTAGACTTACTTAACTTAGAAGTGAAGTAAGTGAAAGGTTAAAACTGTTTTCAAAAATGCATTTTATAAGACATATTGAGGTACTGGATCCTGATTATGTTCATAACGCAATGTAAAAACAAGTAATGAAACGTTTTTATTTTATAAATTCTTTACGGTGGGTACAAAGTAGCCCCCCGCCGCCCTCTCTTTGGTAATACACGTTACTGAAAATGGCTTGGTATTGAGAGTGTTAAAACTGCACTGGAAGGAGAGTAAATAACTAAATCTTCTCACTGTGTACTTCACACAAATTATATACATGTTTGTATGTATATGTGTGTGTATGTATGTATGTTCGTTCCACACCTCTGCCTAAACCACAGGACGAATTTCAACCAAACTTGGTGCACGTATCATTTACTGAGTGGAAAGGAGCACTGTGGTGGTAAGGACCACAAGGGTTGGGGGTGGGGGGTGGGAGTGCAAAACCAGCGCAGCCCACGAGCGAGAACACCCACTCTTCAGTCATCCAGCATTTGTAGCTCAGATCACTTACAGACTTGCAATAAACTTGACACATAATTTCAAATCTTTAGGAAACTTTTTCTTTCTCATAACACCAAAAAATGATGAAAACAAAAAAAATGTCGCTTACTACAGTGTTGCTGTTCACTTGGCAAGCGACGTTTTAATTAATTGGGTATTTGTTGCTAACGTTGTCGTGGAAAATTTTTTATGCAGACAGTATTCGCCTATAGCTCTGAATGTAGCAGAAAATTACATCGTGGAACGACATTTACACTCCTGGAAATTGAAATAAGAACACCATGAATTCATTGTCCCAGGAAGGGGAAACTTTATTGACACATTCCTGGGGTCAGATACATCACATGATCACACTGACAGAACCACAGGCACATCGACACAGGCAACAGAGCTTGCACAATGTCGGCACTAGTACAGTGTATATCCACCTTTCGCAGCAATGCAGGCTGCTATTCTCCCATGGAGACGATCGTAGAGATGCTGGATGTAGTCCTGTGGAACGGCTTGCCATGCCATTTCCACCTGGCGCCTCAATTGGACCAGCGTTCGTGCTGGACGTGCAGACCGCGTGAGACGACGCTTCATCCAGTCCCAAACATGCTCAATGGGGAACAGATCCGGAGATCTTGCTGGCCAGGGTAGTTCACTTACACCTTCTAGAGTACGTTGGGTGGATCGGGATACATGCGGACGTGCATTGTCCTGTTGGAACAGCAAGTTCCCTTGCCGGGCTAGGAATGGCAGAACGATGGGTTCGATGACGGTTTGGATGTACTGTGCAATATTCAGTGTCCCCTCGACTATCACCAGAGGTGTACGGCCAGTGTAGGAGATCGCTCCCCACACCATGATGCCGGGTGTTGGCCCTGTGTGCCTCGGTCGTATGCAGTCCTGATTGTGGCGCTCACCTGTACGGCGCCAAACACGCATACGACCATCATTGGCACCAAGGCAGAAGCGACTCTCATCGCTGAAGACGACACGTCTCCATTCGTCCCTCCATTCACGCCTGTCGTGACACCACTGGAGGCGGGCTGCACGATGTTGGGGCGTGAGCGGATGACGGCCTAACAGTGTGCGGGACCGTAGCCCAGCTTCGTGGAGACGGTTGCGATTGGTCCTCGCCGATACCCCAGGAGCAACAGTGTCCCTAATTTGCTTGGAAGTGGCGGTGCGGTCCCCTACGGCACTGCGTAGGATCCTACGGTCTTGGCGTGCATCCGTGCGTCGCTGCGGTCCGGTCCCATGTCGACGGGCACGTGCACCTTCCGCCGACCACTGGCAACAACATCGATGTACCGTGGAGACCTCACGCCCCACGTGTTGAGCAATTCGGCGGTACGTCCACCCGGCCTCCCGCATGCCCACTATACGCCCTCGCTCAAAGCCCTCAACTGCACATACGGTTCACGTCCACGCTGTCGCGGCATGCTACCAGTGTTAAAGACTGCGATGGAGCTCCGTATGCCACGGCAAAATGGCTGACACTGACGGCGGCGGTGCACAAATGCGGCGCAGCTAGCGCCATTCGACGGCCAACACCGCGGTTCCTGGTGTGTCCGCTGTGCCGTGCGTGTGATCATTGCTTGTACAGCCCTCTCACAGTGTCCGGAGCAAGTATGGTGGGTGTGACACACCGGTGTCAATGTGTTCTTTTTTTCATTTCCAGGAGTGTAGTTTAGGCGACAAGACTTCATAAACACTGACTGCGTGGAAAACTACCATATCATGCAAGACGTTTAAATCTATTACTTAGTTGCTACTTATTCTATTCGCAACATTTTTTATAGACAATATCCACATTTGTCTCTGAATGTACCTACAATATATAATTCTACAACTCATCTCAGTATTTGACATGTCTCCTGAACCATGAGTGAAAAACGTTCAGATTATGCATGACGTTTTAATTTATCACTTATTTGAAACCAACTCTAGTCGCAAACATCATCCATATATGCCGCTCAACGTAACTACAAAAATATATAATTATATAACAAATAGTTCAAGAGATATTACGTCATAAACAGTGAGATGCGCGAGAAACTGTCAGATGATGTGTGACGTTTTAATTTATTACTTCTTTACTGCCAACTGTGTTCACAACGCATTTCGCAGATAGTGGCCACGTATACTGCTGGATGTACCTGGAAAATTATCTTTTTGTACAACACATATTTCAGGATATACGACGTCATAAACATTTAGCTATATGAAAACACAACAGCAGGGTGAAAATTCGCTAGGCATACAGGTGAAAGATGTATACAAATATGATCGAAATTTGTCTGAAATTAGGTGACGTGTACGTATACGAGCAAACTAGCGGTAAAATGCTCATCCTAATCCTTCGAACGACTTCAGTCATATTTGGCACACATATTAGTCGCTGTCTAGAATGAAGAGCTAAAAACCACCAGCTTCCTGCTGGGGTGAGCGTGATAGCGTGGAGAGAGACGAGGGGAGGAGGAGGAGGAGGACATGGACAGCAGAAGAGAGGAAATGGACAGAGAGAGGGGAGGGGACGAGATGGCAAGAGACAGGGGAGGTGTGGAGGCCGTGGATAAAGGAGGGACGGGAGAGAAGAGTGGATAAAGAGAGAGAGAGGATGGCTAGAGAAAGGGGGGAAGAAGGTGGACAGAGTGAAGCGGGAGGAAGAGATGGAATAACGGAAGACTAGAAGAAATAAATACTTGCTCAATGCCTGGTTTCTCTTCTAGTTAGAGTACTTAATTTTTTGTTCATTCAGGCTTCGAAAATTAATAGACAGTGAAGCTACATCAGGCAGTGACAAGCGGCAGCACATCGAGTCGAACTAAGCTCGTGTGACAGACAGGGGTGCCGCGAGGCATTCCACGCTGATACGACTCTGTATCGTACTGAATGGAGGGTGGTGATCCGCCACACAGAATACCAAAATATCACAAGAGTAGCGACTATGTTAAGGTACGGTCGCAGAAACCGACACTAGCGCTCCAAATGGCCTGGCGGTGAACTTTGAATTCGGGGAAATATGACGTGATAATCTGTATTCTTGCTCTGCAAAATGCGAGTACTATATGATAATATTTTTCATTTATATGAGTGGGTCTGGTGCCAAAGTGCATTTATTTTAAAACCCAATAATGCAATTTCTACCGCTTGGCTGTAATCGAGTTGAAATTATGTTCCCGATTAAGACATCTCTACCGCGCGACCGCTACGGTGGCAGGTTCGAATCCTGCCTCGGGCATGGATGTGTGTGATGGCCTTAGGCTGGTTAGGTTTAAGTAGTTTTAGGAGACTGGTCACCTCAGATGTTAAGTCCCATAGTGCTCACAGCCATTTAAACCACTTGAGGACCTCTCTATGTGTATTGCAGTCTTTGAATTGCATTGCAAATACGTTGCTCGTACTCTGTTTAATTTTTGCTGACATCCGTATTATAGGGTGAACTAAATGCTTCTGTATTTGTTTTTGTTGCATGCTAAAGGACGCTGGTTTTGTCTCGCGGTGTTCTGCAGACTCACGTATTTTTGTTACAGCTTAAGAACCTCGATTGAAATCCATTGTTAGTGTACTCTTCGTATCCTTTGTTATTTTTGTTCCCATTCGTTTTTCGTACTCCACCAAAATTTTCATTGACTTCTGCTAAAATGCACTATCTGCACTGCCTGTTAATAACGTGTGAAAACAAACACAGAACCTAAAGATCATCCAATAAGAAAGCGACATGATGCATTAATAAACTTGCAGCACTGCAAGTGCCCTGACAGCGAACCGAAGTCGTGTTACGTGTAGCCCCTACACGGGTTTCACCCCCTGTTGTGGCTGTCTCTGCACAGTTCGTAGCCAGTGTTTCTGGTGTCTGTTTAAAGCAACAGTCTGGAACGCTCTGTATCGACGCAAAGAGGATTATATACTGAGCATGGTGGCGCAGTGGTTACCACACTGGACTCTAGTTAGGGAGAACGACGGTTCAAACCCATTCCGCCATCCTGATTTAGGTTTTCGGTGATTTCCCCAAATCGCTTCAGGCAAATGCCGGGATGGTTCCTCTGAAAGGGCATAGCCACCTTCCTTCCCCATCCTTCCATAATGTGAGGGACCGATGGCCTTGCTGTTTGGTGCCCTCCAACAATTCAACCAACCAACAGTGGATTACATGTACCGAAATCCTGGCCAAAATTATTTTTGATAGTTTCAAACCTTTAAAGCACTCCCTTTCACTACTAGGTTAACTGTAGTTGTGAATACCCCTAAACTACTCCACTGCCGTCCATAGAGATGGGCCTGGGATGACTCGGCATGCATTTGTTAGTTTGTCTGCCTGTCTTTCAGTTTGTACCATGCCACTTTCCACTAGTTCTTAACCTTTTGTACTTGAAAATTTCAAAGTAGATTCGTGTGATACCCTTAATTTGCTGTACCGATTTTACTGGTGACGTGATGACAGGACTGCTTCTACTAGGGCACCGAATTGCTCGTCACGTGTGTGATTGTTCCATATGTAGTTAGT
Organism: Schistocerca gregaria; assembly: GCF_023897955.1. Taxonomy (NCBI): domain Eukaryota; kingdom Metazoa; phylum Arthropoda; class Insecta; order Orthoptera; family Acrididae; genus Schistocerca; species Schistocerca gregaria. The sequence goes on from NW_026061771.1 coordinate 429,135, forward strand.
TTGCCATACTTTTCTCGCAATTTTTAAATGCGCCTTCAAACTAATTATAGCTATGTACTGTGTTATATATGTGCGTATTGAGAAGTGTATGTTAGTGTGTGTAATCTAGGTTGGTTCTGCTACGTTCACTTGTCTAATGTTACCGATCACAGCAGGTGATTGTCCCAGGCCTCTCGCAAAGTTCTTTTCAATTGCACGTTGGTTTATTGTCTTACTTCTCGCAGTTCACAGCCTGATGCGATAGATGGTGCTGCATGCAGCGCTAGATTGCAAGCAAAATCTATCTACGTAGGGGGGCAACACATCTGTATGCTCCACCGTGACGTAATCCAGCAAATCAGATGCCTTCCTATGAGTATGAAAGAGGGAACCTTGCCAGTTCACGACAGTCAGTTTTAGTCCCTGACGACGATGGTGGAGGGTATCATCGAAAGCGTGGAATTTTCTGAAAATTTGACGAGGCAAGTGAACCGAGAACCTTTCATGTACTTGCTACAATAGTTGACCAAACGTCCATTTTTGCCATTTTGGCCATAATTTCGGTAAATATACTCCGGTGTGCGGCACAGGTCAGCACAGCATGGGAAACATGCGATGTTGGTGTAATGTGTTGAAAGATAATGTCATGAAGATCTCGGAGAAGGGTCATAGCCACCGTCCTTAAGGCGCCAGAAATGTGATAGGTACAGTCCACATTACCATCTGTGTGGACAAGACGCGGTCATCTTATTTACCCAGTGGTACCCCATACCAACAAGTCAGATGATGAGCCCATGAGAAGATGACGAAAGCAGTCTGGCAACGTTCGTCCTCCTCAGAGCTTGCATGCATGGATACGTCCAATGTGATGTTGTACACAGGACTGGGACTCGTCTGCAATGACGACATAGTGCCACTTTGGTATGTCCAGTCTCCTTGTTGGGAGTTCCACTGTCGGCCGCCTCGGTCTCCTGCCGCGTCGATGTGGGCTTCGACAGCAGTTGTCGCTGGACGTCGCCGCACTGTCCGTGAGGGCGCTCTTCTGGCCACCAGTGAGCTCGCTGCGTTCCATGACACAGGGAACCTGGTGTGTCTGTGTGGTCCTGCACAGCCAACCAAACAGCACGTCGAGCCTCTCAGGCGCTAGTCACGTAGGGCCATTAACAGCCTACGTGACCCTCGCGAACCGATGGGCACCGTATTCACGTGACAGCGCGAGCAGCGTAACGACAAACTGCAGTCTCGGACTTTGGTAAGTGCTGGTAGACGTTTCCCCTTCGTACACAAGGTGTCACACAGTCTTCCCACAAACAAACAACACTCAAATGCGATTTCTGAACGACAAACCCGCTGTAAAATCTTTACTTACATACAGAGCATAGTGGCAGCTGTGGAAAATCACTGGTCCACATCTACCCTATACCTTGCAAGCCGTGTAATATGCTGTGGCAGATGGTGGAATCCGTGCTGGATACAGTGGCCGATGCGCAGGGAACAGTTACTGAGCGATTTCATTTGTTTCTTTAGGCGGGGCCGACCTTGTCTGGCCACTTCCAGACGGCTGGCGACACACTGCGATGGCAGAAGCGAGCCACACGCCCTGCGTTCTTCCTCAAACGATTTTACAGATACTATTCCGTAAAAAAAAAAAAAAAAAAAAAAAAAATCTTTTTTCCCTACTTATAGCTTTATATGCCAGCTTCGTGTGACGTGCCCATCATTTCGTTAATGGTGACAGTTATTATGGTACTTTGATTTAAGTAAGACATTGCATGAAATATGAAAAAGTTTAAAATAGAAAATAGGGGTTGCTAAGATTTTGCGTTTGGTACACATTACATAATATGTTGCCGCGTATAAAATTCAGCTGAGATAATGAATTTTTCTTTAGACTTTGGTGGAAGTCTCAGTCACCAATGACGGAAAAATTAATCTGATGTAGCGCACTCATCTGCAACCGTCCGAGCCAGCGAAAAAGCCAGAATGAGATATTCTCAACATTCCTCACATCTCAAACGGTTTGAGATATGGAAACAAGATTTTCGCAAATGACAGCACGCAAAGAGAAGAGTGCTTTGCCGTATGGTTAACATGCAAAACTTAATTATTGACCGCATTATACGATGAAACAATGTAATTATTAAGGGGCATCGATAGCTGGTGAAACGAGACATACTGTGGGATATAGTACAACGTAAGTGAAGACATTACAAGCTCATTTTTGAATCGGCGATGTGCTTTTTCATAAACGTTTCCTCCCTATTTTTCCTCAGTTTCTCACTTAAAAAACTTCATAACCACTGTCCATTTTCAATTTCTCGCGGTGTAATGAACAGTCCATTAAATTTTGGGCACGCAGCCACGCAAATAAAATTTCCTCCGCTGATATTTCGGCCGCGTATCGTCCGGCCATCCTCAGAGTGAGTCATAAGACTGACGACAAGATGCCAAGCGCGGCCTTAGATGCTCCACCGCGGCGGTACTGCGCATGCGATTGAGAGATGTTGGTCGGCGGCAAAGAAATACGCTTATACATGCACCGCCTGTGGCGAAGGCGTACAGACATTCGATTCGCTTATCGATGTATGATCGGCGGCGGTGACACCGTGACGACTTCTCTGCAGTTCAATTACCCCAAGAGCCGGATTCCATGCTTTGTCCAAATTAAAACAATTATCTCTGTTTATTAAATTATTAGCTGCTCTCATCTCGATACCTTGACGGCAGATTCCCAAAAGGAAGACGTGGATGTTAAAATATTCACATCACTGTAATTCATGGAATGACCTGTACCAAGACAATGTTCGGCCACAGCTGACTTGTCTGGCTGTAATAAGCATTTGTATCTTCGATGCTCTACACATCTCTCATGAACGGTGCGTGTTGTTTGATCTCTGTACGATTTCTCACAATTTCCGCTATAAATCTGATACACACCCGCTTTTCGAAGCTGTAAATCGTCCTTCACAGAGTAAAGCTGCAGCAGTCTTCGTTGGGGGGGATGGGGGGGGGGGGGTGAAAGACCACCACAACACAGAATTTCTCAAGAATACACCCACATCGGCAAAAAAGTACTAGATTTGAAAGAATTACTATCTTCTTCCTAGGTTTTACATTGAATGCTCTACAAATTTGTTGCGGAGAAAATCCATTCGATTTAAAAATGCTCTTAAGGTATGTGAGCTCTTGTTGCAAATTGTCTTTATCGGAAATACAGTGTGCCCTATGCACTAAGGTCTTAAGAACACATACGGTCTGTGAAGGGTGATAGCAGCTACTGGCATGAACATTTAGATTTGTATACGTTGGTTTCCGGTATACGGCGTGTCCTAATGTGCCATCAACTTTACGGCGAGCGACAACATCCAAAAATGGGAGGTAGACGTTTTTTTATATTTCCATAGTAAATTTGATACTAGAATGGATGGAATTCTAATGCTCAAGAAATCGATGTAATTCATTCATCCCGTGCGTCGATACCACAAATGTGTCGTCCACGTACCTCCAGAAGACCGTTGGTTTAAAACTTGCTGAGTGCAGTGCCTTGTCCTCGAAGTCTTCCATGAATAAATTATCTACCAGAGGGTAGAGGGGGCGTCCCATGACAACACCATCGATCTTGTATGAATGCATGGTTTCTCGGCGATATGAATTAATAAAATATTCTCAGGCTTCCAGCGGTTAAAATCGCACGAGCTTCCGACCGAGCTCTTCCCGGTCATTGTCAAGTGGTAAGACTGACTGCTGTGTCGACGTGGCCGCGTCGTTATACAGCCGCACTGCTAGCTGTGACGTCACTGGTGCTCTCTTCCTCGACAAACAGGGTGTTGCAAAAAGGTACGGCAAACTTTCAGGAAACATTCCTCACACAAATAAAGAAAAGATGTTATGTGGACATGTGTCCGGAAACGCTTAACTCCATGTTAGAGCTCATTTTATTACTTCTCTTCAAATCACATTAATCATGGAATGGAAACACACATCAACAGAACGTACCAGCGTGACTTCAAACACTTTGTTACAGGAAATATTCAAAATGTCCTCCGTTAGCGAGGATACATGCATCCACCCTCCGTCGCATGGAATCCCTGATGCGCTGATGCAGCCGTGGAGGATGGTGTATTGTATCACAGCCGTCCACTATACGAGCACGAAGAGTCTCTACGTTTGGTACCGGGGTTGCGTAGACAAGAGCTTCCAAATGCCCCCATAAATGAAAGTCAAGAGGGTTGAGGTCAGTAGAGAGTGGAGGTCATGGAATTGGTCCGCCTCTACCAGTCCATCGGTCACCGAATCTGTTGTTGAGAAGCACATGAACCCTTCGACTGAAATGTATAGGAGCTACATCGTGCATGAACCACATGTTGTGTCGTACTTGTAAAGGCACATGTTCTAGCAGCACAGGTAGGGTATCCCGTATGAAATCATATTTACGTGCTCCATTGAGCGTTGGTGGAAGAACATGGGGCCCAATCAAGACATCACCGACAAATAATGCCTGCCCAAACGTTCACAGAAAATCTGTGGTGATGACGTGATTGCACAAATGCGTGCGGATTCTCGTCAGCCCACACATGTTGATTCTGAAAATTTACAATTTGATCACGTTGGAATGAAGCCTCATCCGTAAAGAGAACATCTGCACTAAAATGAGGATTGACACATTGTTGGATGAACCATTCGCAGAAGTGTACCCGTAGAGGCCAATCAGCTGCTGATAGTGCCTGCACACGCTGTATATGGTACGGAATCAACTGGTTCTCCCGCAGCACCCTCCATACAGTGACGTGGTCAACGTTACCTTGTACAGCAGCAACTTCTTTGACGCTGACATTAGGGTTATCGTCAACTGCACGAAGAATTGTCTCGTCCATTGCAGGTGTCCTCGTCGTTCTCGGTCTTCACCAGTCGCGAGTCATAGGCTGGAATGTTCCGCGCTCCCTAAGACGCCGATCAATTGCTTCGAACGTCACCCTGGGGACACCTTCGTTCTGGAAATCTGTCTCGATACAAATATACCTCGCCACGGTTATTACGCCGTGCTAATCCATACATCAAATGGGCATCTGCCAACTCCGCATTTGTAAACATTGCACTGACTGCAAAACCACGTTCGTGATGAACACTAACCTGTTGATGCTACGTACTAATGTGCTTGATGCTAGTACTGTAGAGCAATGAGTCGCATGTCAACACAAACATCGAAGTCAACATTACCTTCCTTCTATTTTGCCAACTGGAGGTGAATAGAGGAAGTAGGGTACATACTGACGTAACTAAAATGAGCTCTAACATGGAAATTGAGCGTTTCCGGACACATCTCCACATAACATCTTTTCTTTATTTGTGTGTGAGGAATATTTCCTGAAATTTGGCCGTCCCTTTTTGTAACACACTGTATATAGTCATGTTTTCATTCCGCGTCCGTCGCGCCCGTTTTAACATCGCGATAGTCGGGTTCCGTCCTTGTTGATGGTGTTTTCAGCGGTTTTTATTTCAATAGCTTCTTTTATGACGCTATCGCAAAATCCCTCCTTCATATCGACATGTTTCGTCGAATAGAATTCGATGTCCACTTTCTAAGGCGTGTTCTTCCACGGCTGAATTTTCTGGATAGCGTAGGTGTAAGCACCTCTCGTGTTCCTTCCCGACGTTGCTCTACCATGCGTACTGTTTGGCTGACGTAGTAACAGCCGCACTGACATGGTATCTTGTACACTCGAAGCGTTCTAAGATTTAGATCGTCCTTGATGTGGCCGAGGAGAGCTCGGTCGAAAGTTCGTTGGATTATAACCACCTGACGCGGCTGGAAGCCCGAGAAAATCTTATTAATTCATATCGCCACGAAACCACGCATTCATACATGGCGTACCTCTACGGGGGGGAAACGTGGCGCCTAGGGAACCTGCTTGGGAAGAAGGCTAACCTGTTAAGCTCTCTAGCCTTCCTGCTACGCTGTCGAGATGAGAACGCGATTCCACGATTTACCTCGGCAGCCAGGTGAATCTACCGTTCAGCCAGCTCTGCCCTGTTGCGGGAAACGATACACTTCACCAGGCGGCAGCTGGATTTAAAAGGTCGCGAACTGCTGGCTATACATCTGCAGTTGACAGAGGTACTCTCACAATTAGATTTTGAGTGGGTCGACGCGGCCACTACAGCAAAAGAAGGCCACAGAGAAACAGAAAGGGTAGTTCGCGCGGATTTCTTAACAACAACACGGTGCAGAACGGAAATCAACAGAAGGAACTGTCATCAATATGACGGAGAAAGAGGTCGATGCGGGTGCCATTTCGGCGCTTAAGAAAGGTATTAACTTCGCACCAGCGCTTCAGAGAATCCCTGTCTGTGATGATATAAGTGGGGTTGAACAAACAATCCGTAAGATGCCTAGTGAGAATGCTGACTAAATTCATCGCGAAACGTGTCGCATCATTTCAAAATCTAAACCACCGAGGTCTAACTTGACTAGGGCTAAACGCAATGGTCTTCACGCACTCCGCAACGACGCACTCATCGTGGTTCTGCCAGTCGACAAGGGCAATGCATCCGTCATTGTAAATAAAGCTAACTACGATGCCAAAATTCAGTTAATGCTTGAAGAGGATATATAGCGTTAACTGCCACGGGACCCGACGTCAAGAATAATGAGGAAGACATCAGAGCTTCTAAAACAGTCAATGCTGGAAGAGGGCGTTATTAAGACTCTCCTCCCTCAGGCGCCGAGACCACCTACGCTTTCTGGACTACCAGAAATCCACAACCGATTCTCCTCTTAGTCCCATTGTGAACAGCATTGGGTCACCAACTTATAGACTGGCAGAACACCTGACCAGCCTCCTTGCACCGCATGTGTTTCGTTGTGTGCATCACATCAAGAACACCGTCGACTTTCTCAACAGAATTAAACAACTGCGTCTTAGTCAAGGAGATTTGATGGTTAGTTTTGGTGTGGTCTCCCTGTTTACACGTGTTCCGGTCAAAGACTGTATAGATCTCCTCTCCCAATTATCTGATAGCACAATTGTGGGACTGTTTAAGCACACAGTGACATAGTCGTACTTCCTACATGGCGGCCAGTATTTCGACCAGTTGGACGGCGTGGCTATGGGAAGCCCTCTGGCTCCATCCATAGCCAAACTTTTTATGGCAAAATTTGAAGACTTCGCCTTGGACACGGTTCCAGCTAAACCAAGTTGCTTTTAGCGTTACGTCGATGACACTTTCATCATGTAGCTCCATGGTCGTGAATTTTTGGAACACCTGAACAGCATTCACGGCCACATCAAGTGTAAGATGGAAGTCGAAACAGAGGGTACATTGCCCTTGCTTCACGTCCTCATTCGACGGAAAACCAAGGGGCCCCTCAGCCACAGTGTCTACAGAAAACGGACACACACACACACACACACACACACACACACACACACACACACACACACACACACAGATCAGTATCTGCACGCTCTCAGCCACCACCATCCGGCACAAAAACGTGGCGTTCTGAATACCCTCGTCCATCGTGCTAAAGTCGTCCCAGGCGCAGCAAGACTGCCACTAGAACTGAGCCACCTCCGAAACGTCTTCCGGGAAAACGGGTACAGCCACGGACAGGTGTCCAGGCTATATCTGGCGTGACACGCAAGAAACACACCAACAGAGAAGAGAACACCACCGAAGAAGAAAGCAAGAAACTTGTGTTTTAGCCTTTCTGTGGTACAGTGTCGGGAAAGATTAGCCGACTCCTGAAGAGATGTAACATTTCATCGGTGTTCAGGCCCCCAGCAAAAATTCGTCAGCTCATAAGGCCTGTGAAGGACTACCTAGGGCTAAGAACGCCTGGAGTGTACAAGATACCATGTCAGTGTGGCTGTTACTACGTCGGCCAAACAGTACGCATGGTAGAGCAACGTCGGAAAGGAACACGAGAGGTGCTTACACCTACGCTATCCAGAAAAATCAGCCGTGGAAGAACACGCCTTAGAAAATGGACACCGAATTCTATTCGACGAAACATCTGTCGTTATGAAAGCGGAGGGATTTTGCGATAGCGTCATAAAAGAAGCTATTGAAATAAAAAACGCTGAAAACACCATCAACAAGGGCGGATGTTTGCAACTCAGCACAGCCTGGGACCCGGCTATCGCGATGTTAAAACGGGCGCGATGAACGCGGTATGAAAACATGATCATATATGACGTGGAAGAGAGCACCAGTGACGTCACAGCCAGCAGTGCGGCTGTATAACGACGCGGCCACGACGACACAGCAGTCAGTCTTACCACTTGAGAATGACCGGGGAGAGCTCGGTCGAAAGCCCGTGGGATTTTAACCACCCGACGCGGCTGGAAACCCGCAAATTTTTATTAACTATCAATCTTCTCATAAAATTCACCATTAAACTGGAAATAAGATGATAAAAGCACATGTTCAAATAAGGCCGTAATGTTCGTATCAAGATGTTGGCTGATAAGAGAAAGAGTCCTTTAAAGGTACCGGTGCATAATGACAGCAACGTCAGGCTAAATAATAATGATGTGCTAGTTAGTTTTGAATTGTTAAGTCTCTGAATAAAATCCATAGAATTACGAATGTGGTGACTCCGTTTTCCTACCAATTGTTTTAATTAGGAAGTCAAGTGTTTGGCAGAAAAATACGTCGGTGAACCAATAGCGCTCGTTATAGGTCTCATAGACCTCTACACTCTCATACTTAGACATTTTGTGAACTTTAGGAAGACCATAATATCTCAGTGGTACTTCTTTTGACTTCCTTTGGTAGTGATGAAGCGTTCAGCAAGGCAGCAGTCCATACTGTCACCTTGATAGTAGGATCTTTGTTAATCTTCCGGTATGCACCAGAACTAAGTAGACCACATAGCTCTTCCTTGTAGACTTTCTGAGGCAAAAGGACCGCAGCATTACCCGCACGCGCTGCAGTCGGAAAACTATAAGCGCGACGCCATAGATAGTACAAGGGTACTAATATCGATACGCGCTGCTGCTGCGACTCACGGAGACAGAGGATAACAGCATAACCGCGAGAGACTAATCACAGAATATCAACCAAAACCAAGATTTAATGGGAAGCATAACACGAGCCAGCCACGGCTCAACCTCCCGCCCTCAAACAAACACGATGCTGGAAGGGGGGGGGGGGCTACTTAACCATCAGACTAACTAACTGGATTTAACCTGGCTAAGGTGAACCCAGTACTTGTTACCGGAATGGTTATCCTTAAGCAGCAGATTCACCGGGCCTAAAATGCGCAAATTGGTGCTAGGCCCCAGAAAATGAGGAGTAAATTTACTCATATTTCCGACACGCAGCTGCCTACTGGGGAAACTACGGACATAGACCTGATCTCCTAGCCTCCCTCTAAAGGTTCGCCGATTACGATTGTAACGCTCACCTTGATTATTATGGACCCTGAGTATATTACGTCTGGCACGGTTCCAGTTTTCATTGATGACTTGAGGAACTAGATCTTGAATTCCCCACAAGTTCTAAAAAGGGGAATTAACAGGATAGGAAAGGATCAAAGAGGCGGGAGTAGCTCCCAAGGCTTCATGATTGGTGGTATTAAAAGCAAAACTAAGCCAAGGAAGACTAGAGTCCCACTTACTAGGCGTTTTCTGAAATCAAAGCGGATTTACGATTTCGGTTAACCCTCTCCGTAAAGCATGCCTGCGGATAATACGACGCAGTCGTGATATGCTTGACACCGTTCTGAAAATAGAACGCCTTGAAAGGAGCCGAAAGGAAGGCCGGCGCATTATCGCTAACAATTTTCTTAGGGGGGCCAAAAACAATGAAAACTTTAGTTAAATGAGAAATAGTGGTGGTAGCAGTGACGTTACGGCTCGGAAGGAGCCAAGTGAATCCGGAGAACGCATCAATAGTAACTAACACGTATCGATGACCTTTCTTAGTACGAAGAAAGGGTCCTAGATAATCGATATAGAGCTTGTGCGTAGGACAGGACTCGCGCTCAGAGCTCAGCAAACCCTGTTGAAGAGCATTCTTGGGTTTGACTACATTATACAGCCGATATTGCTATACCATCTCTCTGACATTTCGCTCCATGGAGGGCCAAGAGGCTTTGACTTTTTTCAGAGTCTTAGGAACTTATAAGTGGCTACCCACCAACGAATCATGAAAGTACCGAAAAACCGGGCGCACCAGAGCTACTGGCAAACTTCTTTAACTGCTTCGCATGCCCGACCCTTTTACGCAGAATGCAACTGTTAATAATATACTCATGCGACAGTTCCCCAGCCAAATAGGGTCCTGATCCCGACGCTGAGCGACATCAAACTAAAGAGGAATTTCTCCCAATCCTGCCTCCATCTGTCTCCCGGGTTCCCTCACTAGGTGTAGATTCGGCGAACTACCGGCTGAGGACATCCGCAAGGATATTTTCAGTGTCTCTCACGTGTTTAACTTCAAATTAAATGCGTACCTCTCATCTGGCACTACGGCCAGTTTTACGGCTAAAATACCAGCATTAGATGTGTCATTTTGGACAATAAACCTTTTATTAAAGTATGGTACTCCTAGAAATGGACGATTGGCTACAGCTGCCTTAATATACTCAAACGCGGGCTCCTGGACAGGTCCTTATTCAAAACGCACTCTCTTCCGGCACTGTTCGTTTGAGGTCGCGGCCAACTAAGCCAAATTAGGGACAAAACGCCTAAAATAGTTCAACATGCCTATGAACCTAGCAATTCCGCGTTTATCAGTAGGCGGAGGCAACGCCCGTATGGTCTTAGTTCGCTCTTGTTCGATGCGAATACTCTGACCTGACACTAGGTGACCTAAGAAGAACACCTGCTGCCTTTCTAATGTCATCTTACTGGGTTTAACAGTCAGCCCGGCTCCCTGAAACCTCGAAAGAACTTTCTGGATATGATCCAAATGGACTGAAACGAACAGCTATAGATGACTAAATCGTCCAAATAATTATAGGCAAACACTAATTTCAAGTCCCTAAGGATATTATCCAGCAAACGAGTTGCCAAACCAAAAGGAACTCTGTCAAACAGATTCCAATCAGTACAAAATGCGGTAACATGTTTACATTCTTCAGCTAATGGAATCTGACAACAGGCTTGGTTCAAACCAAGAACAGTAAACCAATTAGTACCGGCAAACCAGGTAAAAGTTATGCAGATCAGAGGCAGAGGCACATTCGAAGACAACCTTAGTGTTCAAGCACCCGGTAGTTAACCACAGGTCTGAAATAGTGCTCCTGATCCTTGGGAACATGGCATATGGGGGAAGCATAAGTAGATGTAGAAGGCGTAATAACTCCTTGTTGGAGCATTTGTGATATTCTCGCCTTCAGTATCTTCACCTTAGGAGGTGAGAGGTGACGTGGGGGCTGCCTGACAGGACTATCGTCGGATAGAAGGATATGGTAATTAAGAACATTAGTGACACTCAAGTTATCACTAAGAAGCTCAGGAAAACTCTGTAACAAATCCCGTAATTGAGAAGCGTGATGCGGCGAGAGATGGGTAAGATCAAACTCATTAGCCACATCCTGAACGGCCAATGCATCTGCATTTCGATGCACAATACGTTTAGCGCACTTATAAAACGAAACATAAGGTGGCTTGCGGAGTATGGATGTAGATGTAGAAACTTCTCCACAGGAGCTAACTTAAAGAAAAAGGTGTGCCCAGAATAATCCAAGAATAACCCAGTATTTACTGAAATCACATCCCAAAATTAGATCGACCGGCAGCTCCTTGACCGAGGCTAATGACAAGGGCCAGGAAAAATCCCCCATCGATATACTCCCTCGGACCCAATCATGTAGAGGCAACACCTGGTCATTGGCCACCCGACATCTCTGCACCGGAGAAAGCACCGACCGAAGTTTCGTAAAATGACCAACTTCCAAAAACCACTCGAAGCACAATAATGAAAATGAGCTACCAGAATCGGAAAGAGCACAGATCGGTTCGCCACCTACTCGAGAACCAACGTAAGGCGATGGCGGTGAAGAGGGAGCGACAACACGGGTACGCCAGCGTCTAAAGGCTCGATCACGAGATAGCTGCCCAGTCCGGCGTCATTTATTGGCTCTGAGAGCGCGAGGCTGAATCCAAGAGCGCTCCAAGTGAGCCGTGCTGCCGCACCTGAAACAACCCCGGGGTTCCAGTTTTACGGCTTCAGCGGATGCAGACACTTCGGAATTTCCCTTGCCAGCGCCGGTGGCCTGCCCCTTAACTTCGTGACATACATCGTATCCAAGCGGCAACGCCCATATCGCTACAACCGCGGCACGGAGTTCTTCCCAAGCTGAAGGCTGATTACGGAAAACATAGTGCTACTTATCCGCAACGCGCATTCCCCTAAGAACAATAGACACCGGCTGTTGTTCAGGCAAATCGATTAACAAAGCCAAGGACGCCGTCTGAACTCTGTCCACATACTGATGTAACTGCTCTTTATCCCGCTGCATCTCCCAAATGTAACGACATTCAAGCTGTTTTCGAACTCCGGTGGTCAATCTCTGCCTAATGACGAGCTCCCTCAATTGCTGTAAGGAGAACACTTCAGTCATGGCTCGGAAGAGGAGGTTCTGCAACTCACTTCTAGCTAACAGGTACGGCAGTGACAAAATTACTTGGTGTGGAACCACGAAAGGGAGAAGCATAAAGTTCAAGACGAACCGACAACCGTAATAATTTTTCGACCTGTTCAAGCCACTCCACGACTAATTCAGTAATATCACGAGAGGATTAGGCAACTTGGCAAACATTGCGTCTAACTTCACCGAGGACGTAACAGTACCATCCCGGGCAGGCTCTCGCCCTCTCCCGAACACAGCAAGTTCCGCTCCTCAATCCTCTTCTCACCAAATCTAAACGCGTAACATTAAACTGCAATGCACTAACCAAAGAGCCCAATTCGGCGGCTAATTTTTTATGGTGATCTTCCAAAGCTAACATGCCCAAATCCGCTTTCCGATTTGTTAAATACATTAACTGGGCCTACACCCTATCCAATAGACTGGCACTAGGTTGAGTGCCTTCCAAAACGCAAATAGTGTCCTCAAGGCCCCTAACAGCCTTCAACAAAAATTCAGTGGCCGCTCCTGTCTCACCCAACACCGCCGGCGTGACGTCAACCGGCTGAAAAACGGCAGCACCTAAACGGGCCACTAAATCCGGATCACTGCTCTCAGTAGCTTGGCGCCTTATTTCCAACTCGTAAACAAGATGTTCCTGAGCAGGCCGATCCCCGGACTCTGACTGACCGCCATTACAATACACCTGAAACAATCAACACCCAAAACAATGTGGTGTCACAGAACAGAAATAAAATTGTAACTAACAGTAACTGAAATGGCAAGAACACAAACGTAACCACGCTCTGCTACCAGTGAAATCCCTGGGCTAGCAGGACGGAGCGGATGCGGTTATATTTGTGGAAAGAGGTCAAAATATGTTAGTCAGTTGCACACCATCATACAAAATTTATTTCTTAAAACACACAATCAGACAAGCAAGAATCAAAACTCTCAAGGTTTTAACGAAAGACCTCCTTTGATTTAATTTAGATCGGCTGAAGGCCACATCGAAAATCCAAGGCACAAGGCCTAAGCAAGGTACAGGAGTTCTTCTGGCGGTTTCACTTCTTCAGAATTTTTTATCTTCAATATAAATAGGCTGAAAGCCTTAGCTTTAATGTTATCCCATATAACGCGGCTGAAGGCCTCACGTTAATCAAGAATAGTGTCGCGGCTTAAGGCCGAGACAAAGATTTTCAAAGTTTAATTTAAATTGGCTGAAAACTCGGTTGAAGGCCGCATTTCAACAAAACAATTTTACGGATTTTGCCTGGGAAGAAGAGCTTTCAATTTGAAAAGGCTGAAGGCCTGATCTCAAAATACTTCGTGTAAAACTCTGCTGCAGGCCTCATATTAAAAAATAACAATCTTATGACTTAAGGGCAAGACAAGGATTTTGAATTTTTAATTTAATAGTGATTAAAACACACATCATGGAGAAAACAATTTTACGACATAAGGCCTAAAGGAAGAGATTCTGAATTTCAACTAAAATAGGATAAAGTCTTTATCCTAAAATGCTTCACATAACTCTCGGCTGAAGGCCACATACGAAACCCAAATAATCTCACGTCTTAAAATTAAAAATTGGAAATTTCTTTGTCTGGGCTTTAACTGAAAAACTCGGCTGAAGGCCACATAAAAACTACAAAATATTTCTTCCGGCTTAAAACCTAGACAAAATTTTCAACTCTTGATTTGAAAAGGCTGAAAACTCGGCTGAAGGCCACATACCTACTTGAAACCAATTTACGGCTTAATGTCTAGGCACAAGGAATTTGCAATTTTAATTTTGAAAGGCTGAAACTCGGCTGAAGGCCACATACCAGTCAAGAAACTTTTTTACGCCTTAAGGCCTAAGAAGAAAAGCCTTGAAATTTCAATAAGCAAAAACTCCGCTGAAGGCCACACACAGTACTTAAGACTAAAAAGGAAATCACTCTGTAATACACAAGGAGCGGCGCTCAGAAGGTTCCAACCTGGGGAAGTAACTAACGCACTTTTAGGTGAAACAGGCAGCCAGACCGACAACTTCTTAATCAAAAGGCAACCCAACAAAAAGCCAGCCGAGGAACCAACCAACAACATCACTTCTACTGCACCTGAACAGCAAAACGACAACAAGATGTCAATCGCACAACGTTCCGGATACTGGTGGCCAATCAAGCCAAATGAGAATAAACGCCCAAAACTACCAACACCTCAGCTGTCACACTACACGCTGTGCTGTACAATACCAACACGATGTGGAAAATACACTGCCAGAAACTACGTCAACAACCACTTTAGGTCACTGGAACGTCAACGGCCACAACACAGGAGATACCTCTGGTACACTTAATTTAAGTCATTCCTTCATTAATGAAGTTTAACACCACACAGGAAGACGGCTGCAATTCTAATCGACTTGACCGCACACACGTTGTTGCTCGCGTGGATCTCTCAGAAAGTGACAACCAGGATCAAACCAAGAGATGTGATAGCAGTTGAGGCTTGATAGTAGGTTAAGTGAGCACTCAACTTTAGTGTCCAGTTTCGGTGGCTGACGAACTTCGTAACCCTTGCAAGAAGTGCCTCACAACTACAACCGCACGTACACGCCGCCAGCGGCTCCGGTCTGACCACGCGCCACAGAGACTTCCTCGTTGCTCTGACCCAACGGACCGACTGTCACACACAGCACACCCGGAAAACATATCCGCCACACCAGACATAGTACAGCAGTACTAGTATCGATACACACTGCTACTGCGGCTCACGGAGAGAAGACAGCAACGTTATTGCGGTAACCACTGGGCTACAACAAATGATTAAAAAACAAGGCACTCATCCAGCCAGCCACGGCTCACATACGTTGCAAAGAGCAATGGTGCTGACAATTCTTTTCGGTATTCAATACTGCCTTCTCACGTTGCCATCCTGATAAGTCAATGTTGACTTTTATAGAAGAGATATTCATTTTCCAAAAACATCGCAGTTCTTCCACATAAAACATGTTCCTTAATTCTACAACACTTATTCAAAAAATGGCCCTGGGCCCTATGAGACTTAACATCTATGGTTATCAGTCCTCTAGAACTTAGAACTACTTCAACCTAACTAACCTAAGGACAGCATACAACACCCAGCCATCACGAGGCAGAGAAAGTCCCTGACCCCGCCGGGAATCGAACCCGGGAACCCGGGCGTGGGAAGCGAGAACGTACAACAGTTATTGTTTCTATACAGGCTACACTTTAGTTTCTTTTTTTGGCGTGCTTTTGCCTAGAGCGGAATGCTGTCTGTGTATTTCATTGGTCAAATTTTTCAGTGTAACGAAAATATGATTCTCTATAAATTGTTCGAAGCAAAGAGTAGGATATGACCAAATGAGGAAGCAAATAGACCAGCGTGAGGCCTAGTTGTGCGAAAAACGATTTAACTTCTTTAAATAAATCAGGGTAACTGAGAAAAACTTAAATCTTCCGTTTCTGTCATACTAAAGTCATACGCAGTGTTTAGAATTGTCACGTCGATGTCTCATATCTGCCTAGTGGTAGCGAGATGCTTTAGGAGCTTTAAGTAGAATGCTATGGACCACAGGGTGTACTCAAAAAATGTCTGAAGTAACTAATTGTGTTTTCTTATACATCATAGTTATTGTTTTGCAACACTACTATAAATCTCAGAAATTCTGCTGGTTTGTACATAATGCGGATGTAGTGGAACATAGATGCTCCAGAAAATGGCGCAAAATGTGCAAAATATTGATTTGTGTTATGTCAAAGTCATGTGTAAATATTATGTCGATATTTTGTGACCATACTTTGTCCATAATTAGCGTCCTGATACAATCGCTCTAAAACAAAAAAATTAAGTCTGAAATCCTAGCTTCACTTGAAAATATGTATCTATTAGGCTGGTGCAGAAGTTCACAGCTTTTTTTTTTTGTCAGCTGGTATTCAGGTTGCTATGGGTTTATTTAACGATTGTCAGTTTTTATTGTTAGTTCACTGTTGCTATTTGAGTTTACATGTTGAAATTTTGTGTCTGAAGATAGTGAGTGGAGCTGTCAACGCTACAAAATGGAGTACAAACAGGATAAATCGGAACATTTCCGACATTTTACACGGTCTGAGTTCATTCGAGGAGCTACAGCAGCGGAGGCACCCAGAAACATTTGCACCGTGTGTGGGGATAATACTATTGGACAGAGAACTCTAAGGAAGTGGTTTTCTCTTGTTAAGGAGGATCGTTTTGACGTTAATGATTTCGCTGTTTAATGGAAGTCGTTCACACTCATGAACCCACAATGATCCACGCGAGTGTACTCGAGAGCTGGTAAATGTGGTAAACTGCAATTATTTCACCACCGTACGAATTTAAGTGCAATGGGAAAGGCTCAAACATCAAGAGTACGGGTGCCGCATGCCCTAAGCCAAAATCACAAAATCAGCAGGTGACCACACGTGCATCATTGCTTGGCTCGTGAACAACACCGGCGATGACTACTCCGTACCGCTATTGGGGTGCAAAATAACTGATGATGGTCGAAGTACAGAGGATATAGAATATACACTGGCAATGGCAAGGAAAGCGTTTCTGAAGAAGAAAAATTTGTTAACATCGAGTATAGATTTCAGTGTGAGGAAGTCGTTTCTGAAAGTATTTGTATGGAGTGTAGTCATGTATGGTTCAAATGGTTCAAAGGGCTCTGAGCACTATGGGACTTAACATCTATGGTCATCAGTCCCCTAGAACTTAGAACTACTTAAACCGAACTAGCCTAAGGACAGCACACAACACGCAGTCATCACGAGGCAGAGAAAATCCCTGACCCCGCCGGGAATCGTACCCGGGAACCCGGGCGTGGGAAGCGAGAACGCTACCGCACGACAGCCGTGTATGGAAGTGAAACATTACGATAAATAGTTTGGACAAGAAGAGAATAGAAGCTTTCGAAATGTGGTGCTACAGAAGTATGCTAAAGATTAGATGGGTAGATCACATAACTAATGATGAAGTATTGAATAGAATTCGGGAGAAGAGGAATTTGTGGCACAACTTGACAAGAAGAAGGGACCGGTTGGTAGGACATGTTCTGAGGCATCAAGGGATCACAAATTTAGCACTGGAGGACAGCGTGGAGGGTAAAAATCGTAGACGGAGACCAAGAGATTAGACGGAGACCAAGAGATGAATACACTACGCAGATTCAAAAGGATGAAGGTTGCAGTAGGTACTGGGAGATGAAGAAGCTTGCACAGGATAGAGTAGCATGGAGAGTTGCATCAAGCCAGTCTCAGAACTGAAGACAGCAAACAACAACAATGCTAACACAGGGAAACGAAAGGAATGGTTGAGCCCAGCAAAGCAGCAACTCCCCGAACAACGACCTGTAATCATCTACAAAAGATGATGTTATGCATCTGGTGCGCTACGAATTGCTTCCCCGAAGTGTAACCATCACTACTGACGTTTATTCTCAGCAACCGAGACGTTTTGCAGACGCAATCCAAGAACGACAAGGAGGAAGACCGCGTGAAGTGATGCTACTCCACGATAATGACCACCCGCATTTTGCTAGGCTGAGGGAAGACACTATACGGGAGTTGTGTTGGGGAGTCCTTCCGCAACCACGTTATTCAGCTGATCTGGTGTCCTCAAACACAGATACAACCTTGAAGGAACTTCCCTTTCCAATGAAGATGCTCTATGAACATGGCTCGACGAGTTCTTCGCCTCAAAACCACGTGATTTCCACAGTCGCGGAATATAAAACGTACTCCAGCGTTGACAGATTGTTTTAAATAGAGAAGGAGAATGTATTATTGATAAACGTCTGTGTTACGTTAGAACTTATGCACCAGACAAATACCTTTTCTGCATGAGACACGGCAGTCCGCAGAGCTTACCGGTGTGACGGGATGCCGCAGCGTGAGGGGAACGTGCATCCAGCCATGAGGTTGCCCCGCTGAACTGCAGGCGTTCATGAACAGTACAAGGCGTAGGGTAGTATCTGACAACTTCTCGGGCTTCAAACTACCCATTTCAGCGATAGTATTGCTCGTAACGGGAATATTTTTCAATCTCTGAGTTTTGACGTTATAACAACAGCAGCTGCCGAAGAGCACTGAAACACATAAATCAAAAGAAGGCAGCTGTAGTAGACGAAATTCCTTCAGAATTCTTGAAACTTTGGGTGAACTTACCTTCGTAGCACCATTCCACTTAGTAAGCGAGATATATGTATCGAGTAACACATACTCTGACATCAATAAAAAATATAAAACAGCAATTCGGAAGATGCTGACATCTGTGAAGAATATTACGGCTACGAAGAAGTCTCGGACGAAATATCAGCACAGGTCAGTTACTGGATGCAGCAGTATTCCGAGCACTTTATACACCGTGGTCGTTTCTTTACGTTTGATTAGCCAGATAGGATTCTACAAGCAGTCAGCTGAATTACTTCTTAGCAGCTTCCCTTACGGTTGGGCAATGCCTTTGCCACACACATAAAAAAAGACGTATTTCACAAAAAGATTGTCAATGTAAAAGGATTCCTTTCCTGGTTAATGGTTGGTTTACGATATCTCTCAGCATTCGCAACCACTGTATCCTGATGATTAGTAAATCTTCTTGGCCGCAGTATCATCCACGGGCAATTATCGTCCTAACTTACAGGCAAAGCAAGTGGATGTCCTTTCTGTGCATACAAAAGCTTGGTGAATGTTGGGCGGTCACATCATTGTCCGGCGAGTTGCCATACCTACCTGTCACTCTGGGAATGATGGGATTCCCTCAAACATATATACATGAGATAGTCCTTCAGATGTACGCGTGAGACTCCTAGCAGTTGACGTCTAAATGTGGTTTTTTATGTATTTATTTGCAATGGATTTCGGTGTCTCTCCATTTTCTGGCATGTCTACGGTACCACGTGATCAGGCGTGTACCGGGTAATCATCAATATACACATGTCTCATAGAGGGTATAACACCAAAAATGCAGACAAAGTACCGTCTGCAACATCCAAAATTTTCGCCGTTTAATTTTCGTTGATATCTTGCACTATACTCTTGATTCTGATGCTATATGCTGTACTACAGAAACTAAATACATCAATACTTCGATTACGTATTAAATAAAAATTTGACGTTATATAATTGATTGTAATTATAATAGAAATATTATAAATTGCCGGGTAATAGCCAAGGGAACTTTATTGAGATGTATCAATAGCAAAGACGAAATGATAATAGCTGTACCGATGTTTATCTTTGCGCATGGAGAGCCTCTGTCGCGTGGCGTGCAGATGGGAGGCAGAGCAGTTTGTGTCATGAAAGAGTGCGGAAGTTTTTGTTGAACGCTCCGGCCGACCCGGTGTGTACCTATACTCGCGCCAGTGTAGACATCCCTCACTCGTTAACCTGCGATTACTGAGAGCACGGTAGGAGTGGACCGGCGGGGGAAGCTGCAGTTTCAACTGTTGCCTGTCCCGTAAGTATCCGTGGCTCTGGAGACGACTCGGGGTTCCTTTCATCAAGCAGCAGCAGCAACAGCAGCTCCGCATTGTCGTCGGCTACATACTTGTCATCCGCACAGCTACAATATCGAAGGACTGTTAATTGACAAACATTGTAGTGTAGAGAGGCTTCAACCAGCAACATTCACAGAGTGTGAATAACTTGAATAATAACTTGCAAAAGTTAAAATTTCTAGGACACCTGTGTTGCATTGTCCTCATACATTATTACCATGCAGGGTCCCTTTCCTTTCCATGCAATCGTCGAGTGTCATAAGAATATCAAAACTGATTAAATATTTACTGCTAGTTTCGTGTACTTCATACTGACCAGTTTCAGTCTAAATTTTCTGCCTTAGTAACTACATTGTTGTATTGCTTAACAGAAGCTACTTACAGCAAAATAAGTTTCGCTGGCAAAACAAATAACTACAGATACAATATAAATCTCCCACATGAACCATGGACCTTGCCGTTGGTAGGGAGGCTTGCGTGCCTCAGCGATACAGATAGCCGTTCCGTTTGTGCAACCACAATGGAGGGGTATCAGTAGAGAGACCAGGCAAATGTGTGGTCCGTGAAGAGATGCAGCAGCCTCTTCAGTAGTTGCAGGGGCAACAGTCTGGATGATTGACTGATCTAACCCTGTAACACTAATCAAAACGGCGTTGCTGTGCTGGTACTGCGAACGGTTGAAAGCAAGGGGAAACTACAGCCGTAATTTTTCCCGAGGGCATACACCTTTACTGTATGCTTAATGATGATGGCGTCCTCTTGGGTAAAATATTCCGGTGGAAAAATAGTCCCCCATTTGGATCTCCGGGCTGGGCTACTCAAGGGGATATCGTTATCAGGAGAAAGAAAACTGGCATTCTACGAATCGGAGCGAGGAATGTCAGACCCATTAATCGCGCAGGTAGGTTAGAAAATTGAAGAAGGGAAATTGATAGGTTACAAATAGATATAGTGGGAATTAGAGACGTTCAGTGGCAGGAGGAACAAGACTTCTGGTCAGGTGAATACAGGGTTATAAATACAAAATCAAATAGGGGTAATGCAGGAGTAGGTTTAATAATGAATAAAAAATAGGAGTTCGGGTAAGCTACTACAAACAGCATAGTGAACGCATTATTGTGGCCAAGATAGACACGAAGCCCACGCCTACTACAGTAGTACAAGTTTATATGCCAACTAGCTCTGCAGATGACGAAGAAATTGAATAATTTCTTTTATTTCATCATAAATTTCTTCAGATGGTGAAGGAAGACGAAAATTAAATAGTCATGGGTGACTGGAATTCGGTAGTAAGAAAAGGGAGAGAATAAACATAGTAGCTGAATATGGATTGGCCTTCGGTTGCTTCAATTTCTTCATCTGCAGAGCTAATTGGCATATAAACTTATACTACTGTAGTAGACGTGGGCTTCGTGTCTATCTTGGCCACAAAATGCGTTCACTATGTTGTTTGTAGTAGCGCGTAATGGGGCCCCTTAGGGATATGGCGGCTAAGAAGGGGAAGAAATCCAGTGTGCACTCCATGTGCATTTCCGGAGGAGTCATTCCTGATGTGGAAATGGTACTTCCGGATGCCATGAAGAACACAGGGAGCAGACAGCAACAGGTGGTGGCACATGTCGCCACTAATGACGCGTGTCGCTTTGGATCTGATGAAATTCTCTCTGGATTCCAGCGGCTATCTGATTTGGTGAAGGTTGCCGGTCTTGCTTACGAGATGAAGGCAGAGCTCTCCATCTGCAGCATCGTTGACAGAACCGACTGCGGACCTTTGATTCAGAGCCGGGTGGAGGGTCTGAGGGTCAGAGGCTCAGACGGTTTTGCGACCGTGTTGGCTGCAGATTCCTTGACTTGCGTCAGAGGATGGTGGGGTTTCGGGTTCCGCTGAATAGGTCAGGAGTTCACTACACTAAGCTGGCGGCTACACGGGTAGCGGAGTCTGTGTGGCATGGACTGGGCAGTTTTTTAGGTTAGAAGGCCTCGGGAAAGTACGGGGTGGGCTGCAATCTCAAAGGGTTCATAGCACATACAGGACGTGCTTGGATCAAGGAACAGTCGGAATTGCAGTTGTAAATTGTTGTAGTTGTGCTGGGAAAGTCCCTGAGCTTCAAGCGCTAATAGAAAGCACAGAAGCTGAAATCGTTATAGGTACAGAAAGCTGGCTAAAGCCTGAAATAAGTTCTGCAGAAACCTTTACAAAGTCTCAGACGGTGTTCAGGAAAGATAGATTAGGCAGAATTGGTGGTGGAGTGTTTGTGTCTGTCAGTAGTGGTTTATCTTGTAGTGAAGCCGAAGTAGGTACTCAGTGCGAATTCGTATGTGTGGTGGTTATACTTAACAACTGAATTGGCTCCTCCTACAGACCCCCAGACTCCGATGATATAGCTGCTGAACAGTTCAGAGAAAATTTGAGTCTCGTAACAAATAAATACCCTCACTCTAACGGTTATAGTTGGTGGGGACTTCAACCTTCCCTCGTTATGTTGGCAAAAATACTTGTTCAAAACCGGTGGTAGGCGAAAACATATTCCGAGATAGTCCTAAATGCTTTCTCCGAAAATTGTTTCGAGCAGTTAGTCCACGAACCCACATGAATTGTAAATGGTTGCGAAAACACACTTGACCTCTTAGTCATGATGCTATTAGCTCTGGACTGTTTGTGGCTGATACAGGGATTAGTGATCACAAGGTCGTTGTAGCTAGGCTCAATGCCATTTCTTCCAAATCCACCAGAAACAAACGCAAAATAAAAGCGGATGAAGTGTCACTAGAAGCCTTCCTAAGAGACAGTCTCCATTCCTTCCGAACTGACTACGGAAATGTAGACGAGATGTGGCTCAAATTCAAAGATATAGTAGCAACAGCAATTGAGAGGTTCATACATCATGAATTGGTAAGAGATGGAACTGATCCCCCATGGTACACAAAACAGGGCCGAACGCTATTGCAGAGGCAACTGAAAAAGCATGCGAAGTTCAGAAGAATGCGAAATCCCGAAGATTGGCTAAAATTTACAGACATGCGAAATTTGGCACGTACTTCGATGCGAGATGCTTTTAATAGGTTCCACAACAAAACATTGTCTCGAAATTTGGTAGAAAATCCGAAGAAATTCTGGTCGTATGTAAAGTACACAAGCGGCAAGACGCAGTCAATACTTTCGTCGCGCAGTGCCGATGGTACTGTTACCGACGACTGTGAAGGTAAAGCGAACTTACTGAACCCAGTTTTCCGAAATTACTTTACCAGGGAAGACGAACAGAACATTCCAGAATTTGAAACACTAACAGCTGCTAGCATGAGTTTCTTAGAAGTAGATACCTTCGGGGTTGCGAAGCAACTCTAATCGCTTGATAAGGGCAAGTCTTCATGTCTAGATTATATACCGATTAGGTTCCTTTCAGATTACGTTGGTACAATAGCTCCCTACGTAGCAACCCTTTACAACCACTCGCTCACCGATAGATCTGTACCTACAGATTGGAAAATTGCGCAGGTCGCACCAGTGTTCAAGAAGGGTAGTAGGAGTAATCCATTTAACTACAGACCTATATCATTGACGTCGGTTTGCAGTAGGGTTTTGGAGCATATACTGTATTCAAACATTATGAGTCAACTCGAAGGGAACGATCTATTGATACGTAATCAGTATGGTTTCAGAAAACATCGTTCTTGTGCAACGCAACTAGCTCTTTATTCGTACGAAGCAATGGCCGCTATCGACAGGGGATCTCAAGTTGATTCAGTATTTCTAGATTTCCGGAAAACTTTTGATACCGTTCCTCAAAAGCGCCTTCTAATCAAGCTGCGCGCCTATGGGGTAACGTCTCAGTTGTGTGACTGGATTCGTGATTTCCTGTCAGGAAGGTCGCAGTTCGTAGTAATAGACGGCAAATCATTGAGTAAAACTGAAGTGATATCAGGTGATCCCCAGGGAAGCGCCCTGGGACCTCTGCTGTTCCTGATCTATATAAATGACCTGGGTTCTCTTAGGTCGTTCGCAGATGATGCTGTAATTTACCGTCTAGTAAGGTCATCCGAAGACCAGTATCAGTTGCAAAGCAATTTAGAAAAGATTGCTGTATGGTGCGGCAGATGGCAGTTGGTAAATAACGAAAAGTCTGAGGTGATCCACATGAGTTCCAAAAGAAATCCGCTGGAGTTCGATTACTCGTTAAATAGTACAATTCTCAAGGCTGTCAATTCAACTAAGTACCTGGGTGTTAAAATTACGAACAACTTCAGTTGGAAAGAGCACATAGATAATATTGTGGGTAAGGCGAGCCAAAGGTTGCGTTTCATTGGCGGGACACTTAGAAGATGCAGCAAGTCCACTGAAGAGACAGCTTACACTACACTCGTTCGTCCTCTGTTAGAATATTGCTGCGCCTTGTGGGATCCTTACCAGGTGGGATAGGCGGAGGACATTGAAAGGGTGCAAAAAATGGCAGCTCCTTTTGTATCATCGCGTAATAGGGGAGAGAGTGTGGCAGATATGATACGCGAGTTGGGGTGGAAGTCATTAAAGCAAAGACGTGTTCCGTCGCGGCGAGATCTATTTACGAAATTTCGTTCACCAACTTTCTCTTCCTAATGCGAAAATATTTTGTTGAACCAAACCTACATAGGAAGGAATGATCATCAAAATAAATTAAGAGAAATTAGAGCTCGAACAGAAAGATTTAGGTGTTCGTTTTTCCCGCGCGCTGATCGGGAGTGGAATGGTAGAGAGATAGAATGAATGTGGTTCGATGAACCCTCTGCCAAGCACTTAAATTTGAATTGCAGAGTAGTCATGTAGATGTAGATGGGGGGTAAGATATGAAAGAGGAAGCAGCCTGGTAGAATTTTGCACAGAGCCCAACTTAATCAAAGCCAACACTTGGTTCAAGAATCGTAAGAGAAGGTTGTATACATGGAAGAATCCTGGTGATACTAGCAGGTATCCGATAGAGATTTAGGAACCAGGTTTTAAGTTGTATCTTACCGTTGTATAGTCTAAGAGGTTTCCAGGGGCAGATGTGGACTCTTACCACAATCTATTGGTTATGAACAGTAGATTAAAACTGAAGAAACTGCAAAAAGGTGGAAATTTAAGTACATGGGACCTGGATAAACTGACTAAACCAGAGGTTGTACAGAATTTCAGGGGGAGCATAAGGGAACAATTGAAAGAATGAGGGAAAGGAATACAGTAGATGAAGAATGGGTAGCTTTGAGGGATGAAATAGTGAATGCAGCAGAGGACAAGTAGGTAAAAAGACAAGGGCTAGCAGAAATCCTTGGGTAACAGAAGATATATTGAATTTAATTGATGAACGGAGAAAATATAAAAATGCAGAAAATGAAGCAGGCAAAAATGAGAACCACAGGAAGTGCAAAATGGCTAAGCAGGGTTGCCTACAGGACAAATGTAAGGATGAGGAGGCTTATCTCACTTGGGGGAAGATAGATACTGCCTACAGGAAAATTAAAGAGACCGTTTGAGAAAAGAGAACAAACTGCATGAATATCAAGAGCTCCGATGGAAACACAGTTCTAAGCAAAGAAGGGAAAGCAGAAAGGTGGAAGGAGTATATAGAGGTTCTATGCAAGGGCGATGTACTTGAGGACAATTTTATGGAAATGGAAGAATATGTAAATGAAGATGAAATGGGAGATACGATACTGCGTGAAGAGTTTGAGAGAGCACTGAAAGACCTGAGTCGAAACAGGGCCCCGGGAGTATATAACATTCCATTAGAACTACTGACAGCCTTGGGAAAGCCAGTCGTGACAAAACTCTACCATCTGCAGACGAAATACCCACAGACTTCAAGAAGAATATAATAATTTCAATCCCAAAGAAAGCAGGAATTGACAGATGCGAAAATTACCGATCTGTCAGTTTAATAAGTCACGGCTGCCAAACACTAACGCGAAATCTTTACAGACGATTGGAAAAACTAGTAGAAGCCGACGTCAGGGCAGATCAGTTTCGATTCCGTAGAAATATTGGAATACGTGAGGCAATACTAACCCTACGACTTATCTTAGAAAATAGATTAAGTCTACAAATGCTAGAAACGTATGTTTCCCTTTCCTTAGAGTATTCCAGTCAACACTGTCAAAAGTTTTCTCTCTTTCAATTTCTGAAGGTGGCAGAGGTAATATACAGGGAGCGAAAGGCTATTTACAATTTGTACAGAAACCAGATGGCAGTTATAAGAGTCGAGGGGCATGAAAGGGAATCAGTGGTTGGGAAGGGAGTGAGACAGGTTTGTAGCTTCGCCCCGATGTTATTCAATCTGTATATTGAGGAAGCAGTGAAGAAAACAAAAGAAAAATTCGGAGTAGGTATTAAAATCTATTGTAATACTATCAAAGTTTTTATTTCATCTCAATGTCATCGGCAAACCTCACAGACAGCAAAGGACTACGAACAGCAGTTATGCGGAATGGATAGTGTCTTGAATGAAGGATAAAAGATGATGTCAACAAAAGCCAAACGAGGATAATAGAATGTTGTCGAATTAAGTCGGGTGATGCTGAAGGTATTAGATTAGGAAATGTGACACTTAAAGTTGTAAAGGAGTTTTGCTATTTGGGGAGAAAAATAACTGATGTTGGTCGAAGTAGAGAGGATATAAAATGTAGACTGGCAACGGCAAGGAAAACTTATCTGAAGAAGAGAAATCTGTTAACATTGAGTATAGATGTAGGTGTCAGGAAGTCGTTTCTGAAAGTATTTGTATGGAGTGTAGCCATGTATGGAAGTGTAACATGGGCGATAAATAGTTTAGACAAGAAGAGAATAGAAGCTTTCGAAATGTGGTGCTACAGAAGAATGCTGAAGATTAGATGGGTAGATGACATAACTAATGAGGAGGTACTTAATAGGATTGGGGAGAAGAGAAGTTTGTGGCACAACTTGACTGGAAGAAGGGATCGATTTCTAGAACATGTTCTGAGACATCAAGAGATCACCAGTGTAGTGTTGGAGGGGAGCGTGGAGGGTAAAAATCGTAGAGGGAGACCAATAGATGAATACACCAAGCAGATTCAGAAGAATGTAGGTTGCAGTAGGTACTGGGAGATGAAGAAGCTTGCACAGGATAGAGTAGCATGGAGAGCTGCATCAAACCAGTCTCAGGACTGTAGGCTACAACAATATAAATTAAGAGAGCGCTATTTCATTTACTCTGTATCAACCTTAGAGAGTGACTTCTGCTACCTTGGTATTTATTTGATTGTTGTTATTTTAAAAGTGAAACCGATTTCTCATATGCTTAAAGGTAATTCAGTTCAATCTTTCAATAGTAAAAAATAAATGCTTCCCGTTTTCTAAATTTTGCATTAAGTTACACTGAGGTTACTGAACGTCTTTTTTTGCATAACATTTAACGTTACTTTCAAAATTTAGTGTTTCAGAATGAGTAACTTCAAGTAGTGGGGCAACTGATGACGCGATTGATGTTAGCTGATGACACGATTACCGTTATCCAAGATGGTGGCTTTTGGAGGGAAGATAGCTCAATTGCGCTACCTCTACTAACCTAAAAAAATGGCGGGAAAGAATTGGCTATTTCCACTAACCTAAGTCAACTCTTCCTAGGAAGTAGGCATAAGTCTTTATTTAAACCATTAGAGGTAGTACCACTATCAAGTGTTTTCGCCATGCTCTTGTCAAATGTTCACGAATTTTCCTCTAAGAGCTTACTCCTGCAGCTGATGCAAGTTATTATGATATTGTCACTCAATTCGAATATAATTTTTATAAATTTGTTTAAATAAGTTTAAATTTGATTAGATTTCTTTAAATTTATTATCTACCTACGGCATTAGTGTGTTACCACCACGAGGCTAAGATATAGGTTGTCGGTATGTTACATGAAATCATTCAACTCTACACATAAGTCCTTATTAAGCAGTTAGAGTGAAATTAACGTGCATTTTCCAAGAGGATTGTGGTACTGCCTCTAAGAGCTTATTCCCAGAAATCATGGGAGTTAGTGTTGTGTTGCCTCCACTAGAGCCTGCTCATTCAATTCGGATATAATTTGTTTAAATTTATTATCTACCTACAGCATTAGTGTCGTGTTACCGCCATAAGAGGCTAAGATATCGATAGCTCTATTACTTGCACTGGACATAAGTCCTTATTTAAACAATTAGAACCTCTACAACCATCAAGTGTGTTCGCCACCGTCTTTGAGAATGTTCACGAAATTTGCTCTAACAGTTTATTCTTGCAGCTGATGAGAGTTAGTATGGTGTTTCCTTTAAATTCGAATATAATTTGTTCAAATTTTTATAAATTTATTGCCTATCTACAGCATTAGTTTCATGCTACCGCCATAACAGGCTGAGATATGAATAACTGTATTACATGAACTAGACATAAATCTTTATTTAAACGATTATAGCACTACAACCATCCACTCTGTTCACGAAATTTGCTCTAGCACCCGATGGGAGTTAGTATCGTGTTTCCAATTCACTTCGAATATAATCTCTATAAATTTGTATTAATTTCTTTAAATTTGTTTAAATTTATTATCTACCTACAGCATTAGTGTTGTATTACCGCCACAAGAGGCTTAGATATCGATGTTTTAATAGCTGTAGTACATGCACTGTATCGACGTGACAGCGTTGTGTTTCGTCCTCGGATAATAAACATCGTCCGGGTAGAGTAGAGTGCGGGAATCGGCATAAGAGGGCGACATACGTAAAACGAGAGCCAGACTTTGACGCTCAAAACACCATATCTCTTCCACTGGCCCACAACGGAGCCGGTGTTGGTCTGTATTCTAGACGTTACAGTTCACACATAAGGCGAATCTGCAAGATGGGTTCTATGGAGAGTCCCTCGAATACCAGGTCGAACGTACACCAGGATCGAGCGTCACCGCGTTGACAGAGCACCATACTACGTTCCAGTGCACGGTAGGACACGTCAATTCGACGACATTAAACGACCGGCGGCGAAGTAGTGTGCGGCAGGTGACTGGCTGTTGGTAAGCGAGAGACGGGGAGGTTGCCGTACTCCAGGTAAAGCCTGCCAAAGCAGGAAAAGGGCACCCGTGTCTGACCTGAGGGTCAAGGGAACACGGTGCCAGGCCATCCGTCAGTAGGCCGGTGAGGCTGGTCGGTCATCGTCGCCATAGCCTGCGGTGCAAACTAACGAAGAGAAATACTGCTCGATAGTGAACACTGACAAGGCCAAGTCCGCCTCGTTCTTTTGGAAGGGTGACGGAGTAATATCGAACCTTTAATATCATTCCAACGCTGACAAAGGAACCGAATGCGGCCACGATGCTCCGAGATATGTGTTTAGGCATCGGTAGTGTTTGCGCTACGTGCGGAATTCGCGATGCCCGATAGACGTTAACATATTCGGTCCGTTGATGTAGGTCCTACACACGAAGACGAAGATCCACAAGCCCAGCACTTGCAAGAGACTCCGATAATTGATGGTGGTCGTGCGTGAGATGTAGTCCGTGAAGTCGATACCGAGACAACGGATTTTATCGAGCAGTGCCACCCTCGCAGGTGTCATCCCACGCCAGTGTTCAAAGCCATTGATTTATGTACATTTACACGGCATCTCGAAGCTTCGAAGTGGCTAACCAATCCAATGCTTTGCGAACATCACGTTCGTCACGAAGAGGTAACATCAGATCATCTGCATACGCAGTGCACCTAAAAAAGAAGCCACCAAGAGAAAAACCCGTGAGGCGGTGTCGCAGCCCGCACAACAAAGGTTCTAATGCTAAGGCGTACAGTATTGTCCATAATAGGCGTACCTGTGTAACACAGCGACGAATTTACAAGGTGTTCGACAGTCTAACGTTGACAAGCGCTTTCCCTGTTGCGCCACGTAGGAGACGAGTAACACCTCGGAGGAAGCGTCGGGGTAATGCTTATTCTGAAGAACAGCAGTTTAGTACGTATGACTGACGTAATCAAATGCTTGACGAATATCGCAGCCAGAGCTCCCGATACGCGACGCACCTTAGCGAGGGCAATCAGCGGCACAGGGCGGAGCGGATATTATGCGTCCCACTTATTGATGACTCATCCATTGATAGGACACGGGATGTCGTACGCAGAATTCGAGCTGCTACTCGACGCGTGAAGTTTTTCGTATCACGGTTCAACCAAGTCAATGGTCGGTAGACTGTAGTACGTGAACCTCCGTGAGGTTTACGGATTGGGATGGTGGTACCTTCCACAAATGCAGCGGGATGTTGCGCCTCTATTGTCATGAGCTCTTGACATATAGTAGTCCAATAGGGCACCAGTAGTCTCTGGAACGTCCTATAAATCTCCAGAGGTAACCCATCCGGTCCTAGTAGCTCATTGGGTGGCCCTTTTCCTATGGCATCCAACATTTCTTCTTCAGTCACCGGTTCTAGCAGTTCCTGTTGGAGTTCCGGAGTAACCGCTGCGTGTGTCAAACCAGCGACAACACTAATGATCTCTTGATCAGATCTCGTCCTCGTGTACAGGTGAGAATAAGGGGTAAAGTATGCATTGCTTATGTCTCTTTGCGTGGCGTGACGGACGCCGTTTTCTGTAGTCACTTCATAGATCAATCCCCCGTGTATCTGCTCTCATTCCATGGCTATATGGTACATGCCCCCCCCCCCCCCCCCCATGAACCTTGGAACTTGCCATTCGTGGGGAGCCTTGCGTGCCTCAGCGATAACGATAGCCGTACAGTAGGTGCAACAAGAACGGAGGGGTATCTGTTGAGAGGCCAGACAAACGTGTGTTCCTGAAGAGGGGCAGCAGCCTTTTCAGTAGTTGCAGGGGTAACTGTCTGGATGATTGACTGATCTGGCCTTGTAACACTAACCAAAACGGCCTTGCTGTGCTGCTACTGCGAACGGCTGAAAGTAAGGGGAAACTACAGTCGTAATTTTTCCCGAGGGCATGCAGCTTTACTGTATGGTTAAATGATGATGGCGTCCTCTTGGGTAAAATATTCCTGTGGTAAAATAGTCCCCCATTCGGGTCTCCGGGCGGGGACTACTCAAGGAGACGTCGTTATCAGGAGAAAGAAAACTGGCATTCTACGAATCGGAGCGTGGAATGTCAGACCCATTAATCGCGCAGGTAGGTTAGAAAATTTAAAAAAGGGAAATGGATAGGTTAAAGTTAGAGATAGTGGGAATTGGTGAAGTTCGGTGGCAGGAGGAACAAGATTTCTGGTCAGGTGAATACAGGGTTATAAACACAAAATCAAATAGGGATAAAGCAAGAGTACGCTTAATAATGATTAAAAAAAATAGGAGTTCGGGTAAGCTACTACAAACAGCATAGTGAACGCATTATTGTGGCCAAGATAGATTCGAAGCCCACGCCTATTACAGTAGTACAAGTTTATATGCCAACCAGCTCTGCAGATGACGAAGAAATTGATGAAATAAAAGAAATTATTCAGATAGTGAAGAGAGACTAAAATTTAATAGTCATGGGTGACAGGAATTCGACAGTAGGAAAAGGGAGAGAAGGTAACGTAGTAGGTGAAGATGGATTGGGGGTAATAAATGAAAGAGGAAGCCGCCTGGTAGAATTTTGTACAGAGCACAACTTAATCATAGCTAACACATGGTTCAAGAATCATAAAAGAAGGTTGTATACATGGAAGAGGCCTGGAGATACTGACAGGTTTCAGATAGATTATATAATTATAAGACAGAGATTTAGGAACCAGGTTTTAAATTGTATGACATTTCCAGGGGCAGATGTGGACTGTGACCACAATCTATTGGTTATGAACTGTAGATTAAAACTCAATAAACTGCAAAAAGGTGGGAATTTAAGGAGATGGGATCTGGATGTACTGAAAGAACCAGAGGTTGTAAGGAGTTTCAAGGAGAGCATAAGAGAACAATTGAGAGGAATAGGGCAAACAAATACAGTAGAAGAAGAATGAGTAGGTTTGAGGGATGAAGTAGTGAAGGCAGCAGTGGATCAAGTAAGTAAAAAGACGAGGGCTAGTAAAAGTCCTTGGGTAACAGAAGATATATTGAATTTAATTGATGAAAGGAGAAAATATAAAAATGCAGTAAATGAAGCGGGCAAAAAGGAATATAACCGTCTCAAAAATGAGATCGACAGGAAGTGCAAAATGGCTAAGCAGGGATGGCTATAGGACAAATGAAAGGATGTAGAGGCTTATTACAAAAAACTCGATGGTTTGTCACCTCATGGTTCCATGTCACAGACATCAGCGAAAGTTCTTCACCAAGTGTTATGCACAGATCACATCTGGATCACCAGTGACGACGGAACAGGCTAATATTGTTGCTCACATGCCAGTTGCGCAGTGAACTAGCTTTATTGCTGTACACTTGTACTGTGTTGAGGGACAAGGATAAAGTGATGGCATGGCGATGGAACTTGATGAGGTTTGTTTGCCATAGATACATTGACTCTGCACAAAAGAGTAAACAAGTAATCGGCAAATGAAATCTATTTATAATGTCCAGTAGCTGGTGAATGCGGTAAATGATGTTCTCACAGGAGTGCACCTTGAGGGCATACAGGCCTCAGTGATATGAGCATGTCGTCCGATCACGTGACCACGGAATAACAATGGACGTAAGTCTGGAGTGAAGCAAAGTTTCTTTATGAACCACCAGGCACACTGTACTTATGAACGAAAGCGAAATATGTGGACAGCCCTAAATAAAGCCAAACACATCAGTAGCTCACGTTAAGCTCAACCCAAGTAGTCCATGGCTCGTGCACCAGACCCAGAATACGTGTATACACGGTACTATAGCCCATCTCAAACTGGTTTGTTTTTTACTCCTGTGTGCATCATACCATTGCCATAATTTGGCCTAACAGAATATTTGCTTGTGAGTGGACACCACGTGCCACACGCTTTGCGCTGATTGCCGTCCACATATTTCTGCGGGACAGCTGTCGTGATAGTCACTAGGGGAAAGACAGACTCTGCGTACAGGAAAATTAAGGAGACCTTTGGAGAAAAGAGAACCACTTGCATGGATTTCAAGATTTGAGATGGAAACGCAGATCTAAGCAAAGAAGGGAAACCAGAAAGGTGGAAGGAGTATATAGAGGATCTATACAAAGGCGGTGTTCTTGAGGACAATATCATACAACCGGAGGAAAATGTAGATGAAGTTGATATAGGAGATATGATACTGCATCAAGAGTTTGACAAAGCACTGAAAGACCTAAGTCGAAATAAGGCCCCGGGAGTAGACACCATTCTATTAGAACTACTGACAGCCTTGGAAGAGCCACGCCTAATAAAACTACCATCTGGTGACCAAAATGCATGAGACAGAAAAATTACCCTCAGACTTCAAGAAGAATATAATAATTCCAATCCCAAAGGAAGCAGGTGTTGGCAGATGTGAAAATTACCGAACTATCAGTTTAGTAAGTCATGGCTGCAAAATACTAACGCGAATTCTTTACAGACGAATGGAAAAACTGGTAGAAGCCGACCTCAGGGAAGATCAGTTAGGAAATATTGGAATACGTGAGGCAATACTGACCCTACGACTTATCTTAGAAAATAGATTATGTCTACAAAAGCTAGAAACGTAGGTTTGCCTTTCCTTAGAGTAATCCAGTCAACACTGTCAAAAGTTTTCTCTCTTTGACTTTCTGAAGGTGGCATGGGTAATATACAGGGAGCGAAAGTCTATTTACAATTTGTACAGAAACAAGATGGCATTTATAAGAGTCGAGGGGCATGAAAGGGAATCAGTGGTTGGGAAAGGAGTGAGACAGGTTTGTAGCCTCTCCCCGATGTTATTCAATCTGTATATTGAGTAAGCAGTGAAGTAAACAAAGTTTTTATTTCTTCTCCATGGATTTTAATACCTACTCCGAATTTTTCTTTTGAGGTTCGGCGATGACATTGTAATTCTGTCAGAGAGGGCAAAGGACTTGGAAGAGCAATTGAAAGGAATGGATAGTGTCTTGAAAGGAAGATATAAGATGAACACCAACAAAAGCAAAACGATGATAATGGAATGTAGTCGAATTACGTCGGGTAACGCTGAGGGAATTAAAATAGGAAATGAGACACTTAAAGTAGTAAAGGAGTTTTGCTATTTGGGGAGCAAAATAACTGATGATGGTCCAAGTAGAGAGGATATAAGATGTAGACTGGCAATTGCAAGGAAAGCGTTTTTGAAGAAGAGAAATTTGTTAACATCAAATATAGATTTAAGTGTCAGGAAGTCTTTTCTGAAAGTATTTGTACGGAGTGTAGCCATGTATGGAAGTGAGACATGGACGATAAATAGTTTGGGCAAGAAGAGAATAGAAGCTTTCGAAATATGGTGCTATAGAAGATTGCTGAAGATTAGATGGGTAGATCACATAACTAATTAGGAGGTATTGAACAGAATTGGGAGAAGTTTGTGGCACAACTTGGCTAGAAGAAGGGATCGGTTGGTAGGATCAAGGGATCACCAATTTAGTATTGGAGGGCAGCGTGGAAAGTAAAAATCGTAGAGGGAGACCAAGAGATGAATACACTGAGCAGATTCAGAGGGATAGAGAAGCATAAGGAGCTGCTTCAAACCAGTCTCAAGACTGAAGACTCCAACAACAACAACGTGGGATATGGAGGGCAGTCGTTGATGATTCCCACCATTTGACGAGTACAAATGATGGTCCCTTCACAGAGTTGATGTGCTCGGTTGACAGTCATCTGTGGAGCCCGTGTTTGTGGCATAACGGAACACTACCTGAGGATGGCGTAATAAAACTCTGTGATTCCCGGGGGGGGGGGGGGGGGGGGGGGGGGGTCAGGGATTTTCTCTGCGACGTGATGACCGGGTGTTGTGTAATGTCCTTAGGTTAGTTAGGTTTAAGTAGGCACAGTCTACACGTGTCTCCAACTGACATTCCGGTGAGATCAGGTAAGCGGGCAGCGGCTACGCCACAGTAGTTGTCGTCGAAGCCTGATGGTACAGGCGTAAGCAGTGTGATCAGTAAATGCAGCTGGCCACAACTCGGCTGCCTTGACTGCATCCTCGAGAGAGCGGGATGTATACATCCTATTAATGTAGACTGGCAATGGAAAGGTAACCATTTCTGAAGAAGAGAAATTTGTTAACATCGAGTATAGATTTATGTATCAGTAAATCGTTTCTGAAAGTATGGAGTGTAGTCATGTATGGAAGTGAAACATGTACGATAAATAGTTTGGACAAGAATAGAATAGAAGCTTTCGAAATGTGGTGCTACAGAAGAATGCTGAAAATAAGGTGGATAGATCACGTAACTAATGAGGAGGTATTGAATAGAATTGGGGAGAAGAGCAATTTGTAGCACAACTTGACTAGAAGAAGGGATCCGTTGGTAGGACATGTTTTGAGGCATCAAGGGATCACAAATTTAGCATTGGAGGGCAGCGTGGAGGGTAAAAATCGTAGAGGGAGACCAAGAGCTGAATACACTAAGCAGATTCAGAAGGATGTAGGTTGCAGTAGGATCTGGGAGATGAAGAAGCTTGCACAGGACAGAGTAGCATGGAGAGCTGCAGCAAACCAATCTCAGGACTGAAGACCACAACAACAACAACAACAACAACAACAAAACATTTTTGCAAGCTCGGACCATCTGGTCCGTCAGAAACTATCACATTCATTTTTCCATACACTCCTGGAAATTGAAATAAGAACACCGTGAATTCATTGTCCAAGGAAGGGGAAACTTTATTGACACATTCCTGGGGTCAGATACATCACATGATCACACTGACAGAACCACAGGCACATAGACACAGGCAACAGAGCATGCACAATGTCGGCACTAGTACAGTGTATATCCACCTTTCACAGCAATGCAGGCTGCTATTCTCCCATGGAGACGATCGTAGAGATGCTGGATGTAGTCCTGTGGAACGGCTTGCCATGCCATTTCCACCTGGCGCCTCAGTTGGACCAGCGTTCGTGCTGGACGTGCAGACCGCGTGAGACGACGCTTAACCCAGTCCCAAACATGCTCAGTGGGGGACAGATCCGGAGATCTTGCTGGCCAGGGTAGTTGACTTACACCTTCTAGAGCACGTTGGGTGGCACGGGATAGATGCGGACGTGCATTGTCCTGTTGGAAGTTCCCTTGCGTTCTAGGAATGGTAGAACGGTGGGTTCGATGACGGTTTGGATGTACCGTGCACTATTCAGTGTCCCCTCGACAATCACCAGAGGTATACGGCCAGTGTAGGAGATCGCTCCCCACACCATGATGCTGGGTGTTGGCCCTGTGTGCCTCGGTCTTATGCAGTCCTGATTGTGGCGCTCACCTGCACGGTGCCAAACACGCATACGACCATCATTGGCACCAAGGCAGAAGCGACTCTCATCGCTGAAGACGACACGTCTCCATTCGACCCTCTATTAACGCCTGTCGCGACACCACTGGAGGCGGGCTGCACGATGTTGGGGCGTGAGCGGAAGACGGCCTAACGGTGTGCGGGACCGTAGACCAGCTTCATGGAGACGGTTGCGAATGGTCCTCGCCGATACCCCAGGAGCAACAGTGTCCCTAATTTGCTGGAAAGTGGCGGTGTGGTCCCCTACGGCACTGCGTAGGATCCTATGGTCTTGGCGTGCATCCGTGCGTCGCTGCGGTCCAGTCCCAGTTCGACGGGCACGTGTAACTTCCGCCGACCACTGGCGACAACATCGATGTACTGTGGAGACCTCACGCCCCACGTGTTGAGCAATTCGGCGGTACGTCCACCCGACCTCCCGCATGCCCACTATACGCCCTCGCTTAAAGTCCGTCAACTGCACATACGGTTCACGTCCACGCTGTCGCGGCATGCTACCAGTGTTAAAGACTGCGATGGAGCTCCTTATGCCACGGCAAACTGGCTGACACTGACGGCGGCGGTGCACAAATGCTGCGCAGCCAGCTCCATTCGACGGCCAACACCGCGGTTCCTGGTGTGTCCGCTGTGCCGTGCGTGTGATCATTGCTTGTACAGCCCTCTCGCAGTGTCCGGAGCAAGTATGGTGGGTCTGACACACCGGTGTCAATGTGTTCTTTTTTCCATTTCCAGGAGTGTATAAACTCCGTTACTCGCTCGTTACACTCGAAGGACAGATGTTGAATGGGCCGAAACGAGCTGCCGCATAACAGCGTAGTTGCCTGCCAACTTCGAAAGAAGGTAGGTGCGGTCCCTAGCGCAACTTATAACATCGTCGAAAATCAGTGCGGACGTGAGAGCTTTGGTACACCCTGTTAAACAAACGGAAAAATGGAGGCGGTACAATCGGAGAGCGATCCACCTTCACCAACATGTGTAAGCAATTTATATATGAATTACAAAACACTAATAATAAAAAATGTTGCATGGCGCGAGATTTTTTTTTATTTTTCCGCCTCTCCCGACACGCTTCATATACCCTGCGCTGCTTGTGCTGCTAGTTAGTTGGTTAGGCATTCCATAGATTTTTTTATTTTGTTTATTTTTTATTTAATTTTTGTTCATTGTATCTGCTCGGGGCGGACGTCGCAAGACACCCGTTTCAGTTCGTCGTTGATCCATTAACTCACTTTTTTTATTACAGACGGCAGCTAACACATTCCTCCCCCCATGAACCATGGACCTTGCCGTTGGTGGGCAGGCTTGCGTGCCTCAGCGATACAGATGGCCGTACCGTAGGTGCAACCACAACGGAGGGGTATCTGTTGAGAGGCCAGACAAACGTGTGGTTCCTGAAGAGGGGCAGCAGCCTTTTCAGTAGTTGCAGGGGCAACAGTCTGGATGATTGACTGATCTGGCCTTGCAACATTAACCAAAACGGCCTTGCTGTGCTGGTACTGCGAACGGCTGAAAGCAAGTGGAAAGTACAGCCGTAATTTTTCCCGAGGACATGCAGATTTACTGTATGATTAAATGATGATGGCATCCTCTTGGGTAAAATATTCCGGAGGTAAAATAGTCCCCCATTCGGATCTCCGGGCGGGGACTACTCAGGAGGATGTCGTTATCAGGAGAAAGAAAACTGGCGTTCTACGGATCGGAGCGTGGAATGTCAGACCCATTAATCGCGCAGGTAGGTTAGAAAATTTAAAAAGGGAAATGGATAGGTTAAAGTTAGATATAGTGGGAATTATTGAAGTTCGGTGGCAGGAGGAACAAGACTTCTGGTCAGGTGA
Source organism: Schistocerca gregaria (assembly GCF_023897955.1). Taxonomy (NCBI): domain Eukaryota; kingdom Metazoa; phylum Arthropoda; class Insecta; order Orthoptera; family Acrididae; genus Schistocerca; species Schistocerca gregaria. The sequence goes on from NW_026061771.1 coordinate 467,381, forward strand.
CTACAGGGTTATAAACACAAAATCAAATAGGGGTAATGCAGGAGTAGGTTTAATAATGTATAGGAAAATAGGAATGCGGGTAAGCTACTACAAACAGCATAGTGAACGCATTATTGTGGCCAAGATAGATTCGAAGCCCACACCTACTACAGTAGTACAAGTTTATATGCCAACTAGCTCTGCAGATGATGAAGAAATTGAAGAAATGTACGATGAAATAAAAGAAATTATTCAGATAGTGAAGGGAGACGAAAATTTAATAGTAATGGGTGACTGGAATTCGAGTGTAGGAAAAGGGAGAGAAGGAAACATAGTAGGTGAATATGGATTGGGGCTAAGAAATGAAAGAGGAAGCCGCCTAGTAGAATTTTGCACAGAGCACAACTCAATCATAGCTAACACTTGGTTTAAGAATCATGAAATAAGGTTGTATACGTGGAAGAACCCTGGAGATACTAAAAGGTATCAGATAGATTATATAATGTTAAGACAGAGATTTAGGAACCAGGTTTTAAGTTGTAAGACATTTCCAGGGGCAGATGTGGACTCTGACCACAATCTGTTGGTTATGACCTGTAGATTAAAACTGAAGAAACTGCAAAAATGTGGGAAATTAAGGAGATGGGACCCGGATAAACTGAAAGAACCAGAGGTTGTAAAGAGTTTCAGGGTGAGCATAAGGGAACAATTGACAGGAATAGGGGAAAGAAATACAGTAGAAGAAGAATGGGTAGCTCTGAGGGATGTAGTAGTGAAGGCAGCAGAGGATAAAGTAGGTACAAAGACGAGGGCTGCTAGAAATCCTTGGGTAACAGAAGAAATATTGAATTGAATTGATGAAAGGAGAAAATACAAAAATGCACTAAATGAAGCAGCCAAAAAGGAATACAAACGTCTCAAAAATGAGATCGACAGGAAGTGCAAAATGGCTAATCAGGGATGGCTAGAGGACAAATGTAAGGATGTAGAAGCTTATCTCACTAGGGGTAAGATAGATACTACCTACAGGAAAATGAAAGAGACCTTTGGAGAGAAGAGAACCACGTGTATGAATATCAAGAGCTCAGATGGCAGCCCAGTTCTAAGCAAAGAAGGGAAGGCAGAAAGGTGGAAGGAGTATATAGAAGGTTTATACAAGGGCGATGTACTTGAGGACAATATTATGGAAATGGAAGAGGATGTAGATGAAGACGAAATGGGAGATACGATACTGCGTGAAGAGTTTGACAGAGCACTGAAAGACCTGAGTCGAAACAAGGCCCCCGGAGTAGACAACATTCCATTAGAACTACTGACGGCCTTCGGACAACCAGTCCTGACAAAACTCTACCAGCTGGTGAGCAAGATGTATGAGACAGGCGAAATACCCTCAGACTTCAAGAAGAATATAATAATTCCAATCCCAAAGAAAGCAGGTGCTGACAGATGTGAAAATTACTGAACTATCAGTTTAATAAGCCACGGCTGCAAAATACTAACGCGAATTCTTTACAGACGAATGGAAAAACTGGTAGATGCAGACCTCAGGGAGAATCAGTTTGGATTCCGTCGAAATGTCGGAACACGTGAGGCAATACTGACCTTACGACTTATCTTAGAAGAAAGATTAAGAAAAGGCAAACCTACGTTTCTAGCATTTGTAGACTTAGAGAAAGCTTTTGACAATGTTGACTGGAATACTCTTTTTCAAATTCTAAAGGTGGCAGGGGTAAAATACAGGGAGCGAAAGGCTATTTATAATTTGTACAGAAACCAGATGGCAGTCATAAGAGTCGAGGGGCATGAAAGGGAAGCAGTGGTTGGGAAAGGAGTGAGACAGGGTTGTAGCCTCTCCCCGATGTTATTCAATCTGTATATTGAGCAAGCAGTAAAGGAAACTAAAGAAAAATTTGGAGTAGGTATTAAAATTCATGGAGACGAAGTAAAAACTTTGAGGTTCGCCGATGACATTGTAATTCTGTCAGAGACGGCAAAGGACTTGGAAGAGCAGTTGAACGGAATGGACAGTGTCTTGAAAGGAGGATATAAGATGAACATTAACAAAAGCAAAACGAGGATAATGGAATGTAGTCAAATTAAATCGGGTGATGCTGAGGGAATTAGATTAGGAAATGAGACGCTTAAAGTAGTAAAGGAGTTTTGCTATTTAGGAAGTAAAATAACTGATGATGGTCGAAGTAGAGAGAATATAAAATGCAGACTGGCAATGGCAAGGAAAGCGTTTCTGAAGAAGAGAAATTTGTCAACATCGAATATAGATTTATGTATCAGGAAGTCGTTTCTGAAAGTATTTGTTTGGAGTGTAGCCATGTATGGAAGTGAAACATGGACGATAACTAGTTTGGACAAGAAGAGAATAGAAGCTTTCGAAATGTGGTGCTACAGAAGAATACTGAAGATAAGGTGAATAGAGCACGTAACTAATGAGGAGGTATTGAATAGGATTGGGGAGAAGAGTAGTTTGTGGCACAACTTGACTAGAAGAAGGGATCCGTTGGTAGGACATGTTTTGAGGCATCAAGGGATCACAAATTTAGCATTGGAGGGCAGCGTGGGGGGTAAAAATCGTAGAGGGGGACCGAGAGATGAGTACACTAAGCAGATTCAGAGGGATGTAGGTTGCAGTATGTACTGGGAGATGAAGCAGCTTGCACAGGATGGAGTAGCATGGAGAGCTGCATCAAGCCAGTCTCAGGACTGAAGACAACAACAAACAACCTTATTATTATCATTCTTTATTAATTTACTTACCTTATTAACCATCCTATCCCTATCAATTGAGATATGGAAAAATACAAACGAAAATAATAACATCCGCTAGGATTCTCCGATTCCCAGCCAGTTAGTTACCTTAGCTTTTCCGCTATCGCCGCTGTCGGCGAAAAGCGTTTACCATGTGGGTACAGGAGCGACAATTGTAAAAGTTTCTTTCCTCGATTTTTGGAAAAGTTTGCGTTTGCGGACCCCATACCTGATGATGAAAAATGCTCTATTTACAATTATCTATCGATCGCTCTAATTCTGAGTCCGTTGCTCGTCAAAACCTTTAGGGTTGATTTTCTCAAAATTGCGGGGGTGTTGACCCAAAATATCTTGGAGTATTTCATTTTAGGTTCTACACAAGCAACCTGCCAAATTTGAGCCGAATCGGTTGGCCGTGTATGAGGCCTTCCCCTTGTTAGCCAGGATCGGCGACTACCTGCCCGCGCCTATCATCCGTCCCATACATGTCCGTCCTGCACACACATAATTGTGGTGCAGTAGATACATTCTACTTTACCACACTCGTCTCTAAAATAACCCGTGTTCAAGACGGTGGAAATACGAGGGTCTCTAGAATTTACCCCGAAATTCTCGAGACACTACAATGCCTTCCAGAATGCTGGAAGTTAGCAAAGTATAATTATTAAATTGTCATTACTTCAACACCCCCATCTATTTAATACTTTCCTTAACTACCCGTAAAATTCACTATCCCCAGCTTTTGACATATTTTACCAAAAGCAACTAGGACTGGACATTTCAGTAAACTGCCATTTGTTCCTCGGAGCTAATGTATTGAACATTTAGATGGCCTCGCCCTGTATAAAGACCAACAGCCGTTCTATCACATTTCGTTGTCTCTGATGAACCCTCACCGTCGAGGACAACATACTGCGTACTATTATTCAAGAAGTTTTCGAGCCATTCACATTTCTGTGAACTTATTCGAAATGCTCGTAGTTTCTTTAACAATTTGCAATGGGGCACGATGTCAAATTCTTTCCGGAAATCTAGAAATATGGAATCTGCCTGTTGCCCATCATACATAGTTCTCAGTATGTCACGTGAGGAGAATGTGTACAGGGAGTCTGCAGCAATCAGAAGTTTGGGATATTGGTCTCTAATTTTACGGGTCCGTTTCTTTACCTCTCTATATACTGGAGTCATCTGCGCTTTTTTTCCAGTCGCTTGAAACTTTACGCTGGGCGAGGGATCTACGACAAATGCAGGTAAGGGACCAATGACGTATAACACTCCTTGTAAAATCCAAAACCTATAACAATATTAATATACAGAAGAAAACGCTGCGATCTTATGCACCATCCTAATAGCTTGCGATCTCAGAATTTGCGGCGTGAGGCACCGTCACACGTCGCGAGGGCCAGGGAGACCACTCTCCCTTGGAAAAAAGCACTTGCATTAACGTGCCTGTATACTAGACTTGCAGTCATTACGACACTCGCTTTCTAAGTGGCGCACACATTCCGCCAGTATCAGGGTTATCGCCTGCTAGTTAGACAGCCAGCTATACACGCCAGCTCCTATCTAGCTCCGCTCCACCTGTCCGTCAAAACAGTGCGCATATAGCCGCGCCAGTCTCTTTCACTCTGCGCGAGAAAATTTAACATTTCTTCTTTTAAAATATGTAAAATTAAATCAATACGTTTTTTCAGTTTACTGCAAATATTACTTTTTGAAGCACTGTAATCATTTTCTTTCTTTATCTACAAATAGTGGGGATAATATGAAAAATGTTCTCAAACATAATTTTGAATGTCGAGTGTTGAGTATATACGAAATTTGGAAGGCTTCCTAACACCAAACGCTGACTGGAAGTATCTTGTATGATGAGGGGCCCTGTAGTCTGCAGGTTGACAGAAACTGTTCCGTCAGTGGAGGCGGGCCTATTTGGTAAAACATCCACACCACGTCTCCGTGCGACTTATCGCCGGCCGCGGGTGGGTCTTGAACCTGTCCTGGAGAGTGGTGGCGTGTTTCAGCCTGAATTAATGGAGTGCTCTGTTAGTTCAGAGACAGGTCTCCGTGCCGGCGCTGACGCACGGCGTGGTAGGAGGTCCGCAAAACCTCAGGCGTGGTGGGGATGTTTTGGACTTTGCGAGGCAAATAAGGAATCAACTTTTGCATTAGTATGGCCAGTGTAGCGGGCTGTGTGTAGCCTTCTTATCTTGAGAATCTGCAACTCTATTGGAATTTTCGTAAGAATCTTTACATACTTCTGCAGAACTGATATTTTTCATGTTCATTAGTGAATGACGGCGCTGCTGTTATTACGCAGTTTAATCTTAGTGATTCAGCTCATATAATGTGAGTTACTTTTTCGTTGTTTAATGAAGCTGTTTAATTAAACAGTAATAAAGTACCCAATATCAATCTGGAAATATCCACCAGGCTGTGGCTAAGCCATGTCTCTACAAAATCCTTTCTTCCAGGAGAGCCAGTTCTGCAACGCTCGCAGAAGAGCTTCGGTGAAGTTAGGAAGGTAGGAGACGGGGGTACTGGCACAATTGAAGCTGTGAGGACTGGTAGTGAGTCGTGCTTGGGTAGCTCAGACGGCAGAGAACGCCGTGAGACAAATATCCCGAGTTCGAGTCTCGGTCGAGCACACAGTTTTAATCTGCCAGGAAGCGCCAGTAATAAAGTAAACTTTCATTACATCAGATTGTTGCTGCTTACAAGTGATACTCCATAGTAATGGCCCATACGAAGGAATGAACACCGCAGCTGCAACAAATCCCAGCCACCAGGTTATTCGATGAAAGCTGCCTCGTTGTGGGATTGTGGTTCTGGCTCGGAACCTGGGTCATTTTCTTGCAGGTATCGCCAGTTTTTCTCATCCAGATCGCTGCCCGAGTCAGAATGTGTGGCATGAGACCAGCCATGCGTAGCGGTCCAGATATGAGATGCACACAGACGTATATCTCATTAAGGATATTATGAGTGCAGTTACCATCTTAGTTTGGTCGCGGTACGTGGTAGTGGCTGAGTGAAGTAGGCAAAATCCGCGAAATATGGAGCAATAAATACTCTTCGGTAATACTAAATAATATGCACTGAAGCGCCAAACAGACTGGTATAGGCATGCGTATTCAAATACAGGCTGATTACGGCGCTGCGTTGGCAACGGCAATATAAGAGAACAGGTGTCACGCTCAGTTGTTAGATCGGTTACTACTGCTACAATGACAGGTTATCAAGATTTAAGTGAGTTTGAACGTGATGTTATAGTAGGCGCACGAGCTATGGGACACAGCATCTCCAAAGTAGCGACGAAGTGAGGATGTATGTGTAGTGAACCGTGAATATCAGGAATCCGGTAAAATATCAAGTGTCCCACATCGCTGCGTCCGAATCATTTAACGAAACATCATCGATATGGGCTTTCGGAGCTGAAAGCCCACTCGTGTATCCTTGATGACTGCACGACACAAAGCTTTACGCCTGCACTAGGCCCTTCAACACCGATATTGGACTACTGGTGACTGGAAATATGTTGCCTGGTCGGACGAGTCTCGTACGAAAGAACAGACACCATTGCTGACCTGAGGCCGTCTAGAACGAAATTACGATTGTATTAATACCTTGAGCTGCTGACGGGCGTTGACGTTTAGCAACGGGGACTGGTGAAAATGTGTGCCCGACCGGGATAGAGCGTCCTTCATGTAAGCAGGAGATCCCGGGTTCGAGTCCCGGTCGGGGCACACATTTTCACCTGTGCTCGTTTATATATATCAAAGCCCATCAGCAGCTGAAGGTGTTAATGTAATTCTAACCTCAGACATTAGTCGAGCCATGCCACGTCGAGTTGCGGTACTTCCGTGTACTCACGGGGGCTTTACACGATGTTAGGGAGGTGTCCCAGTTTCTTTGGCTCTTCAGTATATATGACTTAGGAGCATTGCCATATATGTAAAAGTGTTTTGATTGTATCACTTATGATGCAATTTAGTGGTGATAGAGTCTTCAACGTGTTTCATCAGTACTGTGGTGGCCTGAGGTGAGTGATTGTGGTTGGCAGATACCTCAGTGTACTGTGGGATGTAGAACACTTAGTTCTCTCAGAAAAGGCTATATTCTCTATTACCTTTGAAGTTTACCGCATTACTTAATATACACGCTTATACAATCCTCTCCCTGTTGCATCCATACTGGCATTAACGTTGCGTTACGCGACATATTTAACAGCAGTAATACTCTCTTAAAATAATGCTATTTAAATGAAGCTCGAAATGCGAGGAAGCTGCCTTATGTCATTAGGCATGTACTTTTCATTGCATATATGTAATATATTGTTTTCATAATATTTTCTTACAGACTATATTTGCAGTTACTGACGGAAACGCGCAAAATCGTGAAAAGCATTATACATATGAAGAAAAAGCGAAATGCTTATGCGAGATCACTGTAGAGAATCGTTCGGTTACTCATTTGTTTGTTACGAGTGGTTTTACCTCGTAGTATATCTGGATTTTTTTTTCTTTGTGACTCTGTTGATTGTCGGCAAACTGCAATTAACGAAAACGCACTGGAACATTAAAAACTGATATATTTATTAAAGTTTGAATAATGAAACTGGGCAAGCATCGTATGGCGTCTGTCAAATGAAACAATAAACGCATTTTCATATGTACGGTAAAGTTCGTAAATCACAGAGTATGTAGCTTTTCCTAAGAGTATTTGTTGCTCAGTATTTCGCGAATTTCTGTTCGCCACACTTATCCACTGTCACGCACCAAGACAGAAGTCCCTTACTATCTTACTAACAGCGCGAGACCAAGCGATAGCTACGAACATAACAACGAGTCGGTGGCAGTCCGTCATGCAGGAAAGTATGTAAGTAAAAGAAAGAAAAGAAAAGAAAAAAGAAACATTCCTACGGCCTACGCAGACCATTGTTTCCCAATCGCGGTAGATGGCGCTGTAATTGACAAATATCCACTGTGCCTGGTTTTGCATTTAAGACACAAATCATTTGATTCTAAGTTTCATTTACGATGTAAATGTAAACCTTTCTGTTCAAAAGGTACATACTGATCTTCAGAAATTGCTTGAGTGTGTTGTAAATTTGTACGGGGCAAATAAAAGACATTTCTAGCAAATAAGCTACTTGTATGGTAACGTAGTTTTCTGTTTCCTACGGGGTTGGCTGTGATAAGTGCCCAAACCACGTGAATGCTTCGCCGGGCGTAGTGGCCGAGCGGTTCTAGGCGCTTCATTCTGGAACCGCGCGATCGCTACTATCGCAGGTTCCAATCCTGAGTTCTGAGTTCTAGGGCACTGATGACCTCAGATGTTAAGCCTCATAGTGCTCAGAGCCATTTGAACCATTTGAAGCTGAATGCTTCACTTCGGTCGCCTCCCTCGAACCCCGCCAACAGGGTGACCGATTTAGATGTGCGTTCCCGCCCAACCGCTGTAAATCTCACGCTGGCCGCTACGCGGAACATAAGCCACAACCACTCTAATATGTTAAAATGCCCAGAAGGTGATAATGACAGGCTCACCTGCCATGGATACTCAACGAAATCAAGCATTCCAATGGTGAGCGGCATGGGTGCTCAGCGATAGTAAGCATCCCGATGGGAACAAAATAGTATTACCTCAAAATCTTGTTACTGGATCACGTTAAACGTCGATTCTAAGCAGACACTGGAACCGGTAACCACGTTACACTCTACAGTCCAATTTGGAAGAGTCAAGTAGGTATCCCGCTGCTGTCCAGGACGCCTCCAGACGCACTTTCGCTCAGTTCGAAGCGGGACTCAAGAATGAAGACAGCTCTACCCCAGCCAATGAGATTCCAGGCCGAAGGCGTTTGTGGAAACCTCATGGACAGTGGTGGTATACCGCCATACGACCCGACAACCAGGAGTCATGCTCCGGGGTGCCATTACTTTTCACTGTAAGGCCTCTTTGGTTGTCAGCCGCGACACCCTTACAGCACTGCAATGGTACGTCCAAGACATTGCACGTGCTGTTTTTTTTTTTTTTTTGTTCTTCATGAGTAGCCATTCTGGTCTGACACTTCAGAAAGACAATGCCTGTCAGCACACGGCGAGAGTTTCTACTGCTTGTCTTCGTCCTTGCCAAACCATACCTCGGCCGGCAAGGTTGCCTGGTCTCTCTCCAACTGAGAACGTTCGGAGCATTATGGGCAGCACCTCATCTGCATGGATACTCTGCAAATTACATTGAAGTGCCTGGCAGAGGGATCATCGAACCACCTTCACAATCCTCTATTATTCCAAACTCGTAAACCTTGCGAAACAACGAACACCTATATCTTTTCGTACGAGCTCTGATTTACCTTATCGTGGTGATCGTTTCTCCCTATGTAGTCAGTGTCAACAATATATTTTCGCATTCGGAGTAGAAAGTTGGTGAATTTCATGACAAGATTCCGTCGGAACGAAAAACGGCTTTCTTTTAATGATGTCCAGCCCAAATCCTGTATCATTTCTGTGGCACTCTCTCCCATATTTCGCGATAATACAATACGTGCTGCCCTTCTTTGAACTTTTTCGATGTACTCAGTCAGTCGTATCTGGTAAGGAACCCACACCACGCAGCAGTATTCTAAAAGAGGACGGATAAACGTAGTGTAGTCAGTCTCGTTAGTAGATCTGTTACATTTTCTAAGTGTCCTACCAATAAAACGGAGTCTTTGGTTAGCCGTTCACACAACATTTTCTTTGTGTTCCTTCCAATTTTTGGTTGTTCGTAATTGTAATTCCTAGGCATTTAGTTGAATCTACGGCCTTCATATTTGACTGATTTATCGTGTAACCGAAGTTTAACGGATTCCTTTCAGCACTCAAATGGATGACCTCACGCTTTTCGTTATTTAGGGTCAATTGCCAATTTTCGCACTATACAGATATATTTTCTAAATCGTGTTGTAATTTGTTTTGCTCTTCTCACGACTTTACTAGTCGATAAACGACAGGGTCATCTGCAAACAATCTATGACAGCTACTCAGATTGTCTTCCAAATCGTTTATAAATATAAGGAACAGAAAAGGGCCTATAACACTACCTTTGGAACGCCAGAAGTCACTTCTGTTTTACTCGATGGTTTTCCATCGATTGCTACGAACTGTGACTTCTCTGACAGCGAATCACAAATCCAGTCACAAAACTGAGACGATGTTCCAAAGCACGCAATTTCACTAAAAGCCGCTCATGTGGTACAGTGTCAAAAGCCTTCTGGATATCCAGAAATACGGAATCGATTTGAAATCACTTGTCAATAGCAGTCAACACTTCACATGTTACATAAGAACGATCTTCACTAAATCCATGTTCACTGTGTGTCAATAGATCGTTTTCTTCGATGTAATTCATAATGTTATCCTACTACCTTTCTTGAATATTGGTGTGACCTGTGCAACTTTCCAGTCTTTGGGTACGGATCTTTCGTCGGGATTTCGCCGATCTAACGCGTCAGTTCGACAGAATTTTGGCACGATATACCTCAGGAGAACATCCAACAACTGTACTTAATAATGCCGAATCGAATAAATACCTGAATAAGCACCAGATGTGGATCAACGAGTTACTTACTTGCTCGATTTCTGAAGCACTTTCTGTTGGATAAATCATCCACATTGTTCTGTACATGTACTACACATTGACGGATTTTCGTCTCATTCGCGTTATTCTTTCATGGCCTATAGTTTTTATGTGTGTTATAACGTATATCCATACTCCCAGAATGACTAGGAAGATGCGTTATAAATATGGTGAAAATACTGTTTAATTATTTGCAGTATCCTTAATATGGGAAAACCAATAATAATTAGTCTACAACAGATTGCTGTTCAAAAAGGACTCTCATCTCTTTTTTGCAAAGCATTTGCAGAAGAGAACGCTTCTGCTCATATAGTGTGTTTACCTTTAATCAGTTTCAATAGATGGTTCAAATTGCTCTGAGCCCTATGGGACTTAACATCTGAAGTCATCAGTCCCCTAGACCTGGAACTACTTAAGCCTAACTAACCTAAGGACATCACACACATCCATGCCCGAGGCAGGATTCGAACCTGCGACCGTAGCAGCAGCGCATTCCCGGGCTGAAGCGCCTAGAACCGCTCGGCCACAACGTCCGGCAAATTCCAATAGATCATCGAACATTGAGAACAGCTGAAATCTCTCAAATTGAATGAAGCTCCATGGCTCGGCCGATCCCTTAACACGGTGCATGGTATTTGCGGCAGTTCTGTTAACTATAATCCATCGTCCATCGCACGAACAAAAAGCCCTGCCCAGTAGTTGGAAGAAATCACAGATCGCACCCGTTTACAAGAAGGGCAGTACACGTGATCCTCAAAACTTCCGTCCGGTATCCTTGATATCGATTTGTTATAGAATCTTCGAATATATTCTAAATTAAAAAATAACGAGGTATCTCTGACAGAATGACCTCCCCATGGCAACCTGTATGATTTCCGAAAACAATGATCACGTGAAACCCAACTCGCTATTTTCTCAGATTACTGCTAAAAGTAATGGACGAAAGCAGATAAATGCAGTATTTTTCGATTTTCGAAAAGTATTTGATTCAGTACCACTGCTATACTATTGTCAAAAGTAAGGCACTATGAGGAATCAATGAAAATTTGCGTCAGTTGAGGATATTTGATAAGGAGAATGTAGCTTGTAATCTTGGATGAAGAGTCATCATTAAGTATCAAAGTAACTTAGATTGTGCCCCAGGGAAGTGTCTTGGAAGCCTTGCTGTTGATATTGTGCAGGGAAATGCTAAAGTCCGTATTATTTCAAAAGTCAATATTTCACGGAATAATGCAGGTAGAGATAGCCGCACGCGGTAGCCGAGTTGTCTTGGGCGCCTTGCCACGGTTCGCACGGCTCCCCTCGGAGGTTCGAGCCCTTCCTCGGGCACGGGTGTGTGTTTTGTCCGTAATGTAAGTCAGTTTATGTTAGGGACCGATGGTCTCAGCTGTTTGGTCCCACAGGAACTTACCACAAATTTCCCAAATTTAGGTTTTTACTGAAACTAAAGGAAGTGCAAATGACAAATAATCCTGAGTTAACAACGAGCATCAAAACCGTTATAGGGATTAGTGAACACAGGGTTGTCGTAGCGAGACTGTATATTGTAATCCCGAAATCCTCGAAAAACAAACAAAAAGTATACCTAATCAAAAATGCTGATAAAAATTCACTTGACGCCTTCCTGAGAGACTCATTCCAAATTAATAATATAAGTGTAGACCAGAAGTCGTTTGCATTCAAAAAATAGTATCGGCAGCAATTGAGAGATTTTATACGAAATAAACTAACAAACGGCGGAGCTGATCCTCCGTGGTACACAAAACGGGTTAGAACACTGTTGCAGAAACAACTAAACAAACATGCCAAATTTAAACAGACGCAAAATCCCTAAGATTGCGCTAAATTCCGGGCTTCTCTAAAGGATAGCCAGAGTTCAATGCGAGATGCCTATAACAGTTTCCACGACGAAACTTTGTCTCGAAACCTGGCAGACAAATCCAAGATATGCTGGTCGTATATGAAGTATGCTAGTGGCAATTTACAATCAATGTCTCCTCTGCGGTATAACACTGGAGATACTATCGAAGACAGAGCTACCGAAGTAGAGTTACTAAACGCAGCCTTCCGAAATGCCTTCACAAAAGAAGAAGTAGTAAATGTTCCAGAATTCGAATCGAGAACAGCTGCCAACGAGAGCAACGTAGAAGTAAATCCTTGGAGTAGTGAAGCAACTCAAATCACTTAGTAAAAGCAAGTCTTCTGCTCCAGACTGTATAAAAATTAGGTTCCTTTCCGAGTATGCTGATGCATTAGCTCCATGCTTAACAATCATATACAACCGTCCGCTCAACGTGAGATCTGTACCCCAATACTGGAAGGTTGCACAGGTCACACCAATATACAAGAAAGGTAGTAGGAGTAATCCACTAACTTGCAGGACCATATCGTTAACGTCGATATGCAGCAGGACTTTAGAACATATATTGTGTTCGAACATTACGAATTACCTCGAAGGAAACGGTCTATTGACAGGCAGTCAACATGGGTTTAGTAAAGATCGTTCCTGTGAAACACAACTAGCTCTTGTTGAGTGCTATTGACAAGGGATTTGAGATCGATTCCGTATTTCCGGAAGGCCTTTGACACTGTACTGCACAAGCGGCTCGTAGTGAAAATGCGTGATTATGGAATATCGTCTCAGTTTTGTGACTGGATTGGCCATTTCCTGTCACGGAGGTCACAATTCTTAGTAACTGACGGAACGTCATCGAGTAAAGCAGAAGTGATTTCCGGCGTTCCCCAAGGTAGTGCTATAGGCCCTTTTCTGTTCCTTATCCATATAAACGATTTGGGAGACAATCTGAGCAGCTGTCTTCGGTTGTTTGCAGATGACGCTTCCGTTTATCGACTAATAAAGCCATCAAAAGATCAAATTTAAATTACTCTGAGCACTATGGGACTCAACTGCTGCGGTCACTAGTCCCCTAGAACTTAGAACTACTTAAACCTAACTAACCTAAGGACATCACACACAGGATTAGAACCTGCGACAGTAGCAGTCGCACGGTTCCGGACTGCGCGCCTAGATCAAAAGATCAAAATAAACTGCAAAATGATTTAGAAAAGATATCTGATTGTGCGAAAAGTGGCAGCTGACCCTAAATAACGAAAAGTATGAGATCATCCACAAGAGTACTAAAAGGAACTCTTTAAACTTCGGTTACACGATAAATAGGTCTAATCGAAAAGCCGTAAATTCAACTATATATCTAGGTATTAGAATTACGAACAAGTTAAATTGGACAGAACACATAGAAAATGTTGTGGGAAAGGCTCACCAAAGGCTGCGTTTTATTTTCTGGACACTTAGTAGGTCGGTTATATTTTCTAAGGAGACTGCCTACACTACACTTGTCCGTCCTCTTTTAGAATACTGCTGGGCGGTATGGGATACCTACCAGATAGGACTGACGGAGTACATCGAAAAAGTTCAAAGAAAGGCAGCACATTTTGTTTTATCGCGAAATATGGGAGAGAGTGTCACCGAAATGATACCGGATGTGGGTTAGGCATCATTTAAGGCGTTTTTCGTAGTGACGGAATCTTCTCACGAAATTCCAATCACCAACTTTCTCCTCCGGGTGCGAAAATGTTTTGTTGACACCGAACTATATAGGGAGGCACGATCACCACCATAAAATAAGGGAAATCAGAGCTCGTACGGAAAGATACAGGTTTTCATTCTTTCCCCGCGCTATACGAAATTGGAATAATAGAGAATTGTGAAGGTGTTTCTATGAACCCTCTGCCAGGCACTTAAATGTAATTTGCAGAGTATCCATGTAGATGTAGATGTAGATGTACACCAACAGATGGCTCTTTATATGATACAAAAGCAATATTTAGCATAGCAATGGAGTTTTGAAGATGTTACTTATAACAAATGCTCAGTATGTCGGCCGTCATTCACCCACAGTGCCTGTAGTCAGGCGACAACGTTGTGATATGCTCTGTACAACACACCAGTAGGTATGGTGAAAAACTGCCGTCGAGTGTTGTCTTTTAGCATCGTTAATGCGGTCGGACGATCGCGGGTGACTTGAGACCTCAGCTAAGCCCACAGCCAATAATCACACGTACTGAGGTCTGGGGAGCCGGGAGTGGCTGCTCAGCTCGTGATCCTCACTAAATAATGTGCGCGAGACATCTTGCACACGTGTAGCAGTGCGGAGTGGGGCGCCGTCCTGGATAAAAGTCGTACCTTTCGGAGAGTGTTTATTAGCCAGACATGGGACGATGCGATTTAGTAACATCGCCCTACCTCGCACCCGCCACGCTGACAGTTTGCCAAGTTGCCCGTCTGTTGCCCTAGTTTTAATGTCTTTTTACATTTCAATAAAAGCCGATGCCATTTCAGGCATTTGTTTCACTTTTTACCACTCGACCGAAATTGTTGTGTGAATTAGGCTACAGGAAAGTTAAGGAGGTATTCGGGAAACAAAGAGAAGCAGCTGTACGAATATAAAGATCTCAGATGGAAAACCAGTCTTCAGCAAAGATGGGAAAGGTGGGAGGTCGAAGGAGTATGTAGAGGGTCTATACAAAGTGTGGGGCAGCTGGTTAACAGTAGTCATTGTAAATCACTCACGTTTTGTTGTTGTTGTTTTGGTCTTCAGTCCTGAGACTGGTTTGATGCAGCTCTCCATGCTACTCTATCCTGTGCAAGCTGCTTCATCTCCCAGCACCTACCCCAACCTACATCCTTCTGAATGTGCTTAGTGTAGTCATCTCTTGGTCTCCCTCTACGATTTTTACCCTCCACACTGCCCTCCAGTACTAAATTGGTGATTCCTTGATGCCTCAGAACATGTCCTACCAACCGATTCCTACTTCTAGTCAAGTTGTGCCACAAACTCCTCTTCTCCCCAATTCTATTCAATACATTCTCATTAGATATGTGATCCACCCAACTAATCTTCAGCATCTTTGTATAGCACCACATTGCGAAAGCTTCTATTCTCTTCTTGTCCAAACTATTTATCGTCCACGTACTCCATACAAATACTTCTAAATCTATACTCGGTTTTAACAAATTTCTCTTCTTCAGAAACGCTTTCCTTGCCATTCTCGGTCTACATTTTATATCCTCTCTACTTAGAATATCATCAGTTATTTTTTTCCCCAAATAGCAAAACTCCTTTACTACATTAAACGTCTCATTTCCTAATCCAATTCCCTCAGCATCACAGGCCTTAATTCGACTACATTCCATTATCCTCGTTTTGCTTTTGTTGATGTTCATCTTATATCCTCCTTTCAAGACACTGTCCATTCCGTTCAACTGCTCTTCCAAGTCCTTTGCTGTCTCTGAGGTTCGCGAATGACATTGTAACTCTGTCAAAGTTTTTATTTCTTCTCCATGAATTTTAATACCTACTCCGAATTTATATTTGGTTTTCTTTACTACTTGCTCAATATACAGATTCAACAGCATCGGGGAGAGGCTACAATCCCGTCTCAATCCCTTTCCAACCACTGCTTCTCTTTCGTGCCCCTTGACTCTTATAACTGCCATCTGGTTTCTGTTAAAATTGAAAATAGACTTTCGCTCCCTGTATTTTACCCCTGCCACCTTCAGAATTTGAAAGAGAGTATTCCAGTCAACACTGTCAAAAGCTTTCTCTAAGTCTACAAATGCTAGGAATGTAGGTTTGCCTTTCCTTAATCTTTCTTCTAAGATAAGCCGTAGGGTCAGTATTGCCTCACGTGTTACAGCATTTCTACGGAATCCAAACTGATCTTTCTTGAGTTCGGCTTCTACCAGTTTTTCCATTCTTCTGTTAAGAATTCGTGCTAGTATTTTACAGCCGTGACTTATTAAACTGATAGTTCGGTAATTTTCACATCTGTCAACACTTGCTTCCTTTGGAATTGGAATTATTATATTCTTCTTGAAGTATGAGGGTATTTCGCCTGTCTCATATATCTTACTGACCAGATGGTAGAGTTTTGTCAGGACTGGCTCTCCCAAGGCTGTCAGTAGTTCTAATGGAATGTTGTCCACTCTCGGGTCTTTGTTTCGACTCAGGTCTTTCAGTGCTCTTTCAAACTCTTCATGCAGTATCATATCTCCCATTTCACCTTCATCTACATCCTCTTTCATTTCCATAACATTGTCCTCAATTACATTGCCCTTGTATAGACCCTCTATATACTCCTTCCACCTTTCTGCTTTCCCTTCTTTGCTTAGAACTGGGTTTCCATCTGAGCTCTTGATATCCATGTAAGTGGTTCTCCTTTCTCCTTTCTTCCTGTAGGCAGTATCTATCTTACCCCTAGTGAGATGAGCCCTCTACATTCTTACATTTGTCGTCTAGCCATCCCTGGTTAGCCATTTTGCACTTCCTGCCGATCTCATTTTTGAGACGTTTCTATTCCTTTTTGCCCGCTTCATTTACTGCATTTTTATATTTTCTCCTTTCATCAATTAAATTCAATATTTCTTCTGTTACCCAAAGATTTCTAGCATCTCTCGTCTTTTTATCTACCTGATCCTCTGCTGCCTTGACTTCTTCATCCCTCAGAGCTACCCATTCTTCTTCTGCTGTATTTCTTTTCCCCCATTCTTGTCAATTGTGCCCCTATGCTCTCCCTAAAACTCTGTACAATCTCTGGTTTAGTCAGTTTATCCACGGTCCCATCTCCTTAAATTCTCCCCTTTTCGCAGTTTCTTCAGTTTTAATCTGCAATTCATAACCAATAGATTGTGGTCAGAGTCCACATCTACCCCTGAAAATGCCTTACAATTTGTCGGCCTGAGTGGCCGAGCGGTTCTAGGTGCTACAGTCTGGAACCGCGCGACCGCTACTGTCGCAGTTTCGAATCCTGGCTCGGGCATGGATGTGTGTGATGTCCTTAGGTTAGTTAGGTTTATTTATTTCCGATTTCTAGGGGACTGATGACCTCAGATTTTAAGTCCCACTGTGCTCAGAGCCATTTGAACCTTATTTTTTGTCATTAAAATTTAAAACCTGGTTCCTAAATCTCTGTCTTACCATTATATAATCTATCTGATACCTTCTAGTATCTCTAAGCTTCTTCCATGTATACAATCTTCTTTCATGATTCTTGAACCAAGTTATATTCCCTCATAGGGGGAAATATTTGAAATATTAGAATTATTAGAATTATTTAGAATTTTTGTAAATATTTCTCGCCGTCGTTTACGAGAGCCTGGAAAATTTTGATGGTGACAATGTAGTTCGGAATATTTAAACAATTGTGGCGCTTTTTTATCCCAATTGTGCAAGGAATTCCATCAACATAACTCACCAAGCGTTATTACACTGTTGAAAATCCTTTTCATC
Source organism: Schistocerca gregaria (assembly GCF_023897955.1). Lineage (NCBI taxonomy): Eukaryota > Metazoa > Arthropoda > Insecta > Orthoptera > Acrididae > Schistocerca > Schistocerca gregaria. The sequence continues at coordinate 485,044 of NW_026061771.1, forward strand.
AACCTCATAGCACTGTGCGACCACACCTCCAACCACTTCGCGAGGCTGGCCATTTCGCCTATTTCTTCATGCGGAGGCTGCACTACTCCCACTCAGGTCCATGACTGGCTACTGGCAGAGCGGAAGTTGCACTAATCCCTAAACAAAAGCTTCAGCTGGTGGCAAAGTTTCGATATTTGATACCTGAGAAATTCCTGTTGAAGCACATGCTCTCTCTCTCTCTCTCTCTCTCTCTCTCTCAAGCAGTCACGTCATGTAGTGTGCCACTGCCAGGACTGTACGCACCGTTGGTCATTGTTGGTTTAAACCACAAACAAAGCAGCATTTACCTGGTAAACCCCAGGTGTGGATGTCTTGGAAATATTCCCGCACTCTATCAGACTGATTGAGTAATTAATTACATCGGTACCCTTTTTGTGGACAGTTTTTCCTTGCTTCCTATTGGTGGATAATAGAACTGGAATATTTGATGGGATGTTATCCTACAACCTCCCAGCCGGCCGGAGTGACCGAGCGTTTCTAGGCGCTTCAGTCTGGAACCGCGCGACTGCTACGGCCGCAGGTTCGAATCCTGCCTCGAGCATGGATGTGTGTGATGTCCTTAGGTTAGTTAGGTTTAAGTAGTTCTAAGTTCTAGGGGACTGATGTCCTGAGCTGTTAAGTCCCATAGTGCTCACAGCCATTTTTACAACCTCCCAGTATGCAAACCCTACTGTTATTTTTTTCACTTGCCTCCTATCGGTCGATACTAGTACAGTTACGTCATTTGGTAGAAAGTCCATTAAGTTGAAGGTAACTGAAAATTTCGAAGTTCAGTTCAGTTGCACGCTATGTCTATAAACAATCTGTGGAGAGTTTGTACTGGTGCTATAATGAGATGGAGATGGAGGAGAACGAGAAGGAAGGGTCTACTGCCTGATATGATAGAGACAACAGCAAATACCACTGAAAGACAGATCACTGTGACGTATTGAGAAGCACTAAACCTGACACACTTAAACCACCTCCTGATCGTCCACACACAGCGCACCTGTCCCCTAGTAAACCGCCATTGCCAACGCTCAGAGGCCAGAGAAAACTGTAGCAGCCATGGATGTGCGTGTATACCAGAATGCACCATCCAAGCCATGCGCGGAGTCCAGGGATAATTGAGTTGTAGGACTTCGTATTTCATCAATGCGTTCAGGACCAACACTTGGCAGTGATCAATACTGAATTGCTCAATTGGCCATGGAGAATACATGCAACACACGCGATCGAAAAGACAGCTCAACTCGTACTGAGTATCAGTTCGCTATTCAGCTATCCAGAGGGCATAATCGCCGGGAGTTGTCCTGCAGCTGTGCGCAAAAAACGACTAGTCCGCTGGCCTGAACTTTTCTTTGTCTCTACCACTCGCAAGAGCTTTTAGCCAGCAAACCCATTTGTTCTGGCCACAGTCTACCTCTGCCACGTGCTCCTCATGACGAACTTTGTCGTCCTAGGAAACCAGCGACGTATTTATCACTGTAATTACAATCACATAGTTCGATTGCAGCCCCAACCTGATAACATTAAACAGAGATCGAAGTAACAGAAACACCTCCTCCTGAGGACTGTGGCTCTGGAAATATCAATAACCCTCTTATGACTGGGCACCTCCTTATGGCTATCGATGCCTTGAAACTGCAGTCCCCCATGTCAAACCCATATCTCCCTTATGACTGGACACAGCCGTTTTCTTTGTACATGTTGAAACAATAACCACAGTCACTTCACACCCCCAAAACTAGCTTTATAAGCCTGCCATTCACACCGCCTACTAAGTACAATACTTCGCCAGTAACTGAATGCTGGTGGCTCCAAGCAATATTCAGTGGAAAACCGCGATGGATCGACATGCCTCATTTGTTTACCTTGCATGTGTGTCTTAGGAAGAGAGGCATAATCGTCTTATGAGCTACCAGATATTAAAAACACGATCGCAAAGACCGTGTTATTGTAACCCCGCATAAAAATCGGTCTTCGTTCTACAGACACCCAAGTATCAACAACGATATCCATGCTGAAAAGTATACCTTCCTTATAAATCGAGGTATGCTAGTGCTTCTGAATAAAGTAGTCTTCCGCACAAATACCAAGATATTGAACGTGGATAGTGATTGCGGTTTCTGTATTAACAGACCGAAAGTGTAGGTGCACATTGCTAGCGATGTAAGCCCGTAATAAAGTCAACAATATCACCGAATTTAGAAAGCGATGCAGCTAAGAAACATGGTACTAGTCCAATATTTGCAACTGCTTCTTGCAGCTGCTACGTATTTGTCACACTGACAAACAGTATTTGTAGCGTCTTCTATATCGATAGTATGTAGACAGTGTAACAGAGGTTCTGCGATATATCCACGTGGCTATAGGGGAGGTTGATGGTTGATTGAGAATGATCACATACAGTGGATGGTATGTTATATGAGCAATCACTTAAAAATGCATCACTAGATGGACGTTATAAAATATGTATAAAATCCCATGACTTCTCAGGTCTTTAGTGTCAAGCTTTCAGCCAGAAATGCTGTCTGGAATTTAGTACCATTCAGCCACATATTTTGGGTGCATCCTATCGCGTTGTCTTAATGATTACAGCGTCCAGTCCCGGTAGCTGAGTGGTCAGCTCGACAGAATGTCAATCCTAAGCGACCGGGTTCGATTCCCAGCTGGACTGGAGATTTTTTCCGCTCAGGGACTGGATGTTGTGTTGTTCTAACCATCATCATTTCATCCCCCATCGACGCGCAACTCGTCGAAGTGGCGTCAAACCGAAAATGTCGTCCTAACCGCCGTCTGCTTCACGTCTGCTGTGCAGCGAGCTACGTTATTTAAGTATTAACTGTATTTTTCTTACTTGTCACTTCTTTTACCGTGTGTTTTTGCTTTTAGGAAGCTTTAATTGTCGACTGCTATTAATAGTGTTCCATAGATTTCGTGTTAGTTTTGAATACAGTCAGAGAGAGTCCCTTTAGTGAGCCATAGTGCCAGTAGTGCTAGTGTTTGTTTTCAATACAGTCCAGAGACGGGTAGTGCTATTTTCATTGTTTTCTACAAGAAGTGGCTAGCAATCACAGTTTAGTCAATAATCAGCCGCCTTTAGTGAATTAGCAGTAGTTAAAAGTTGATTAAGTCTCTTCAGTAAATTAATTCCTTAGGATGGATAGGATATGTGACTGCTGTGTACGGACGCACGAGGAGCTGGCCACTCTTCGCGAACAGCTGAGCGTGTTGATGGCCGCGGTCATCCGTCTTCAGGCTGCTACCTCGGAGTGTAGCGGCAGCGGGGAGTCTGGAGCGTCGCAAGGTACACCCCAGGAGTTACATGCTTCACCCACTGTCCCTGCTGTCAAGATATCTTCTCGGGTACCGGGCGCGGTTGGGCCACCCTCTCCGCAAGGGGAGTGGCGGGTTCAGTGGCGTTCGCGGCGCACGAGGCGGAGGGTCAATGTGGAGGCTGGCCGTGTGGCATCACCCGCTCTGTCTGTGAGTAGACATGTGGCTGCTCCTTCAGCAAGGTCCGAGCAGGCACACGGGGGGAGGGGTTTATTAGTTATTGGGAGCTCCAACGTTAGGGGGATGATGGAGCCCCTTAGGAAAATAGCGGAAAGGTCGGGGAAGAAGGCCAGTGTTCACTCTGTCTGCTTGCCGGGGGGTCTCATCCGAGATGTGAAGGAGGCCCTACCGGCGGCGATAGAGAGCGCTGGGTGCACCTGACTGCAAATTGTTGCTCATGTCGGCACGAATGACTCCTGCCGTCTGGGTTGAGAGGTCATCCTCAGTTCGTACAGGCGGTTGGCGGAATTGGTGAAGGCGGAAAGCCTCGCTCGCGGGGTGGAATCTGAGCTAACTATTTGTAGTATCGTTCCCAGAACCGATCGCGGTCCTCTGGTTTGGAGCCGAGAGGAAGGCTTAAACCAGAGGCTCAGACGATTCTGCGGAGAGCTGGGGTGCAAATTTCTTGACCTCCGCTATCGGATGCAGAAATGTAGGGTCCCCCTGAATAGGTCAGGCGTGCACTACAGGCCGGATGCGGCTACAAGGGTAGCGGAGTACGTGTGGAGTGCACATGGGGGTTTTTAGGTTAGAGAATTCCCTCCCTAGGCCCGACAAGACGCCTCCTGAGACGCGGCAAGGTAGGAGTAGGCAAAATGCAACAGGGAATAACAATATTAATGTGCTAATAGTAAACTGCAAGAGCGTCTATAGAAAGGTCCCAGAACTGCTCTCATTAATAAACGGTCACAGCGCCCATATAGTACTAGGGACAGAAAGTTGGCTGAAACCAGACGTAAACAGTAATGAAATCCTAAACTCAGATTGGAATGTATACCGCAGAGACAGGCTGGACAGTGAACGGGGAGGCGTGTTTATAGCGATAAGAAGTGCAATAGTATCGAAGGAAATTGACGGAGATCAGAATTGTCAAATGATTTGGGTGAGGGTCAAGGATAGAGCAGGCTCAGACATCGTAATTGGATGTCTCTATAGGACCCCGGGCTCAGCACATGAAGAATAATTTGGAAAACATTTCGAGTACATTTCCCCACCATGTTAGAGTTCTGGGTGGAGATTTTAATTTGCCGGATACAGACTGGGTGACTCAAACGTTCATAACGGGTGGCAGGGACAAGGAATCCAGTGAAATTTTTTTAAGTGCTTTATCTGAAAACTACCTTGAGCAGTTAAACAGAGAACCGACTCGTGGCGATAACATATTAGACCTTCTGGTGACAAACAGACCCGAACTATTTGAATCAGTTAATGCAGAACAGGGAATCAGCGATCATAAAGCGGTTACTGCATCGATGATTTCAGCCGTAAATAGAAATATTAAAAAAGGTAGGAAGATTTTTCTGTTTAGCAAAAGTGACGAAACGCAGATTACAAAGTACCTGATGGCTCAACATAAAAGTTTTGTCTCAAATACAGATAGTGTTGAGAATCAGTGGACAAAGTTCAAAACCATCGTACACTATGCGTTAGATGAGTATGTGCCAAGCAAGATCGTAAGCGATGGAAAAGAGCCATCGTGGTACAACAACCGAGTTAGAAAACTGCTGCGGAAGCAAAGGGAACTTCACAGCAAACATAAACATAGCCAAAGCCTTCCAGACAAACAAAAATTACGCGAAGCGAAAGGTAGTGTGAGGAGGGCTATGCGAGAGGCGTTCAATGAATTCGAAAGTAAAGTTCTATGTACTGACTTGGCAGAAATCCTAAGAAATGTTGGTCCTATGTCAAAGCGGTAGGTGGATCAAAACAAAATGTCCACACTGTGATCAAAATGGTACTGAAACAGAGGATGACAGACTAAAGGCCGAAATACTAAATGTCTTCTTCCAAAGCTGTTTCACAGAGGAAGACTGCACTGTACTTCCTTCTCTAGATTGTCGCACAGTTGACAAAATGGTAGATATCGAAATAGACGACAGAGGGACAGAGAAACAATTAAAATTGCTCAAAAGGGGAAAGGCCGCTGGACCTGATGGGATACCAGTTTGATTTTACACAGAGTACGCGAAGGAACTTGCCCCCCTTCTTGCAGCAGTGTACCGTAGGTCTCTAGAAGAGCGAAGCGTTCCAAAGGATTGGAAAAGGGCACAGGTCCTCCCCGTTTTCAAGAAGGGACATCGAACAGATGTGCAGAACTATAGACCTATATCTCTAACGTCGATCAGTTGTAGAATATTGGAACACGTATTATGTTCGAGTACAATGTATTTTCTGGAGACTAGAAATCTACTCTGTGGGAATCAGCATAGGTTTCGAAAAAGACGGTCGTTTGAAACCCAGCTCGCGCTATTCGTCCACGAGACTCAGAGGGCAACAGACACTGGTTCACAGGTAGATGCCCTGTTTCTTGACTTCCGCAAGGCGTTTGACACAGTTCCCCACAGTCGTTTAACGAACAAAGTAAGAGCATACGGACTATCAGACCAATTGTGTGATTCGATTGAGGAGTTCCTAGATAACAGAACGCAACATGTCATTCTCAATGGAGAGAAGTCTTCCGAAGTAAGAGTGATTTCAGGTGTGCCGCTGGGGAGTGTCATAGGACCGTTGCTTTTCACAATAAATGACCTGGTGGATGACATCGGAAGTTCACTGAGGCTTTTTGCAGGTGATACTGTGGTGTATCGAGAGGTTGCAACAATGGAAAATTGTACTGAAATGCAGGAGGATCTGCAGCGAATTGACGCATGGTGCAAGGAATGGCAATTGAATCTCAATGTAGACAAGTGTAATGTGCTGCGAATACATAGAAAGATAGATCCCTTATTTATCTACAAAATAGGTCAGCAACTGGAAGCAGTTAATTGCATAAATTATCTGGGAGTACGCATTAGGAGTGATTTAAAATGGAATGATCATATAAAGTTGATCGTCTGTAAAGCAGATGCCAGACCGAGATACGTTGGAAGAATCCCAAGGAAATGCAATCCGAAAAAAAAGGAAGTGGGCTGCAGTACGCTTGTTCGCCCACTGCTTGAATACTGCTCAGCAGTGTGGGATCCGCACCAGATAGGTTTGATAGAAGAGACAGAGAAGATCCAACGGAGAGCAGCGCGCTTCGTTACAGGATCATTTAGTAATCGCGAAAGCGTTACGGGATGAAAGATAAACTCCAGTGGAAGACTCTGCAGGAGAGACGCTCAGTAGCTCGGTACGGGCTTTTGTTAAAGTTTCGAGAACATACCTTCACCGAAGTGTCAAGCAGTATATTGCTCCCTCCTACGTATATCTCGCGAAGAGACCATGAGGATAAAATCAGAGAGATTAGAACCCCCACAGAAGCATACCGACAATGCATCTTTCTACGAACAATACGAGACTGGAATAGAAGGGAGAACCGATAGAGGTACTCAGGGTACCCACCTCCACACACCGTCAGGTGGCTTGCGGAGTATGAATGTAGATGTAGAAAGACTTGCACCCGGCGAACACTCTACCCGACGGGAGGCCACAGTGACACGAGATTCACATTTTCATGATTACAGCCACTGGTAGATTATATTCACGGCACTCTCCTATCTCAAAACTAGTTACCTCTTTCGATCCTGTCTGCTAAGGACCCTGTACGGCAAAACTCCATCGTGATGTTAATCAGTCCCTCTGCACCTTGTAACTCTCCCTCGGTCTCTGCCACGATCTCACTGCAGCCTTGTCCATGTGGTCATCACAGTTTGAGTCGTAACTGAGCCGAAGTTGGAGAAACAAACACGGAGAACTGAGTTAATGCAACGGGACCATCTTTTTACCGTGTGGTGGAAATGGGAACATTTTGTCGTAGCTCTGCTAACCGGGTGCAATGTGTAAAGCCAGTGCCAAACAAAGCTTTCTCCTGCGACACAAGCTAGTAGGAAAGACAGTACCAGCAGTTACAGTAGTGTTTATGAGGAAAGTTAGGTAGACTCCTCATAATATGTCAACTAGAAGATGGACAATGATTTTGCTACAGCTTTGAGGGATGTTTTCAAACTACAAATGGTTCAAATGTCTCTGAGCACTATGTGACTTAACTTCTGAGCTCATCAGTCGCCTAGAACTTAGGTTAGTTAGGTTTAATTAGTTCTAAGGACATCACACAAACATCCATGCCCGAGACAGGATTCTAACTTGCGACCGTAGCGGTCTCTCGGCTCCAGACTGTAGCGCCTAGAACCGCACGGCCACTCCGGCCGCCAGCGGCGGACTTAGCGCACAGCATCCCTCAGGGTGCATTTCTATCTGTCACGAAAACATTATCTCTATCTTCGTTATTTTGTACCATCCAATAGAAAGAAACTATGAGCTATAAAAACTTCACTCTCACCCAATAGAGAATTTGATAAGGTGTTACTGTGTTCCTCTCTTCCGATATGTCAAAAACAAGTACCGTCTGTGTGCTATGTGGTGATCCTACTGAAAATATACAGGTACTGCTTGACTGGAGCAGGTAACCAGTGATCGAAGTCGCTTCAGGACCTGCACTGTAGGACCACCATATCCCACAGACTATCAATTAAAATAGAGTGTCATTGGGCCTTTGTTTGATATGTTGCTTTCCGCTGTAACACATCGAAGTAGTATATGTCTGCAGCTTTGTACACCGCCATACTTGTTTTTTTTGTCCACCATGACTTCAAGGTCTCTGTCAGGTGTTAAACCGACATAAACACATTTCGATCCATTGGCTCTCACAGAATGCTGGACATTGCATGGAGTAAACTATGATGCTGTTCTCACAGCACACAGGATGGTTGAAATAAGAGAGAGGCGGTGTTTCTTACTGACAAAAATGTGGGAAACATCACAACATGTGGAAACTGGAAGAGTTTGCGGCATTGTGGAGCGTTTCCAAACAGCTATACACAGGTGATGACCTGTACATTTAATCTCATCTTCAATAGTGATGGGGGTAGCAGACGTCTTGGTGTTCCATTATGATTGAAACAGATATCACGTACATAGCTGCAATATAAGGAATCAGTGCTGGTCATCCCTGGAACGTGTTGCTCTCATAAAGACTCTCTCCCTCTCAAACAGGTGGAGTCGGTCAATCATTATGTGGTAATCAACCATGTACCAGTAGATGGAAAAGATGCCACCGATGCACTGTAATAAGCACCACAGTTGATGGTGCTATCAATTTCAGCAATATTATCAGTTTTCCATAATATCAACGCGGACCAGTGACATGGTGGCATGTTTCCCAGGTTCTACATCATCACTAAACTGCCCCCCTCTACTTTGCGAGTACCATTGCGAATGTAGATAGATGACTGGTGCATATGTACAAAAATTATCGATGAATGGATGTACTGCACAAAGTAGACCAGACAGCATCTCTACTTATGAAGTTAGGTTATCTACATATTTCTAGCAGTTTGATCATACTGCGTAATTAGTATTACGATTGCCCATCTTTCCCTGCGTGGATGTGGGTCACAGACTATTCTTGCATTGATTAGATAAAGTTGGATATTGAAAGGTCTCCTTGCACTGTCTTTGACCAACCCTCCCTAAAAACTGTCTCCTATTTCATTTTCAACTGACTAGAAGTAGGAGGTTATTATACCCATTAAACCCCAGGTCTCGTGAAGGAACAGAGAGAGCTGAATCCGTAAAAGGTGTTCAGGGAGACTATTCCACACCAATCGTACTCACAGCGCATCTCCAGATGCAGACATGTGGAAGAGGTTAGCACCACTTATCGGTGTATGGTAGATATGAAAGTGTTGTGATGATATAACAGATGATCGTAAAGAAGAAATTTGTGCATGATTGAGCTCCAGACGAATGTAGTTTAGAACTGGTAGCACAGTAGATTCATATAAAATATTCCAAATTATTGGTCCTGTGTTTTGCGCCCATACAAGTAAGGTATCAGAAAGAGAGAAATGATCGTGGAACATAAACACATTCCAAGGGCTACATGGTCCTGCATTAAACACGCTATAATGCTAGAGCTGTGCTGCTTGTGACTTCTGAGTCGTGTGGAATACAACGCTGTTAATATTCCAGTGTAATAAAGCGCATGATATACACTCCTGGAAATGGAAAAAAGAACACATAGACACCGGTATGTCAGACCCACCATACTTGCTCCGGACACTGCGAGAGGGCTGTACAAGCAATGATCACACGCACGGCACAGCGGACACACCAGGAACCGCGGTGTTGGCCGTCGAATGGCGCTAGCTGCGCAGCATTTGTGCACCGCCGCCGTCAGTGTCAGCCAGTTTGTCGTGGCATACGGAGCTCCATCGCAGTCTTTAACACTGGTAGCATGCCGCGACAGCGTGGACGTGTCCTGTATGTGCAGTTGACGGACTTTGAGCGAGGGCGTATAGTGGGCATGCGGGAGGCCGGGTGGACGTACTGCAGAATTGCTCAACACGTGGGGCGTGAGGTCTCCACAGTACATCGATGTTGTCGCCAGTGGTCGGCGGAAGGTGCACGTGTCCGTCGACCTGGGACCGGACCGCAGCGACGCACGGATGCACGCCAAGACCGTAGGATCCTACGCAGTGCCGTAGGGGACCGCACCGCCACTTCCCAGCAAATTAGGGACACTGTTGCTCCTGGGGTATCGGCGAGGACCATTCGCAACCGTCTCCATGAAGCTGGGCTACGGTCCTGCACACCGTTAGGCCGTCTTCAACTCACGCCCCAACATCGTGCAGCCCGCCTCCAGTGGTGTCGCGACAGGCGTGAATGGAGGGACGAATGGAGACGTGTCGTCTTCAGCGATGAGAGTCGCTTCTGCCTTGGTGCCAATGATGGTCGTATGCGTGTTTGGCGCCGAGCAGGTGAGCGCCACAATCAGGAATGCATACGACCGAGGCACACAGGGCCAACACCCGGCATCATGGTGTGGGGAGCGATTTCCTACACTGGCCGTACACCTCTGGTGATCGTCGAGGGGACACTGAATAGTGCACGGTACATCCAAACCGTCATTGAACCCATCGTTCTACCATTCCTAGACCGGCAAGGGAACTTGCTCTTTCAACAGGACAATGCACGTCCGCATGTATTCCGTGTCACCCAACGTGCTCTAGAAGGTGTAAGTCAACTACCCTGGCCAGCAAGATCTCCGGATCTGTCCCCCATTGAGCATGTTTGGGACTGGATGAAGCGTCGTCTCACGCAGTGTGCACGTCCAGCACGAACGCTGATCCAACTGAGGCGCCAGGTGGAAATGGCATGGCAAGCCGTTCCACAGGACTACATCCAGCATCTGTACGATCGTCTCCATGGGAGAATAGCAGCCTGCATTGCTGCGAAAGGTGGATATACACTGTACTAGTGCCGACATTGTGCATGCTCTGTTGCCTGTGTCTATGTGCCTGTGGTTCTGTCAGTGTGATCATGTGATGTATCTGACCCCAGGAATGTGTCAATAAAGTTTCCGCTTCCTGGGACAATGAATTCACGGTGTTCTTATTTCAATTTCCAGGAGTGTACATTCTTCCTGTGACTTTCTTTATGGTGAACTAGGGTGACGCACTGTAAGGTGATAAAACTACTACCTATCACGCCAAAGAAGGCATTAATTCTTAGTAAGACAAACACTCCAACTTTGTAAACACCTGGTGTCATACACCTCTGTAAAAGTATGAAGGCCAATTACAGTTCAGAAATTGTGATCTTTTCACAACAGTCCCATAAAATGGTCGTCAGCAGGCAAAAATGCATACGAAGGAACAGCGACAGCTTACAAGGAAATAAGCACTACAGGCAGTGCCAGAGAATGTGTAACAGTCCTACAGTTTACCATAGCCCCTTGTAACCTTCCTCTTGCACACAGATGTCATGGTTCGATTATAGGTTGTATTGCTCATGTGCACGATAATATTGCCATCTCCGCTATTAAGGTGTCTTTATGTAGCGCCATTCTACCACCCTCCTCCAGAATATGCAGTCCTATTGATTTCGCTAGCTTCATATCTCATGGCATTCTTCTCTAATTTTGTATATTTAACTAGTTTTTCGTGATTTTACATATTTTATCGCATTTCCCTCAATTTCAACGTATTTCACATCAGTATCTCGTGATGAAATCGGTAAAATTCGAGAAAAACCTCGTATAATGCGTTATTCAATTTTTCGTCAAAGTTTCCCATAGGTGTGGTCGTAGTGCTGACATCCCATGTACTGTCTGATATACTACAAGAATATTGCGTTTATTGTACACCAAACTAATAAAAATCCCAAGACTTGCCCTTTCCCTTATGGTCCACATGCATGAATTTTGGATAGGCCGATCATTAAAAATATAGTAGCAGTCGATTAGTACCTGTATGAGACTCCACTACATCCATCATCTGCGCCAGCCGTTGAAAAACAATTCCGTGTGCTGATATGATCCATGAGAGAGGCTGTCTGCAGACTCATGTAGTGCAGCTCCCGTGGCTTTAGATATTGACTTGTGTTGTGCAACAAATCGCCTCCTTTGCTTTTTCTAATGTTTAGAATTAGCATTCAGTGTAATAGATAGTCTGAACACAAATCAAATGTGCTAATCAGACCCCTGCTGCAAGTATCGAGTCTCAACATCTGCATCTCTTGTAGATGCCCTGTGACACCGTTTGACGCTGATCCAAATCATCAACCTCCCTTCACTGGATATTTGTCTGCCGGCATTTACTTCTCACCATTCAGAACTTGTAGACTGACCTTAAACCCCTGTCTTCCCTCCATCCTCTGTTAGGACACCACAATATTTAAATTCGTGCTGCTAAAGATCATACCTATTTCGATATAACTTATATTACCAATATTTGTGCAAGACATTTCCAGGGGCAGATTTGGACTCTGGCCACAATCTATTGGTTATGAAATGAAGATCAAAGCTGAAGAAATTGCAAAAAGGAGGGAATTGAAGGACATGAGACCTGGATAAACTGAAAGAACCAGAGGTTGTACAGAGTTTCAGGGAGAGCATAACAGAACAATTGACAGGAATGGGGGAATGTAATACAGTAGAAGAAGAATGGGTAGCTTTGAGGGATGAAATAGTCAAGGCACCAGAGGATCAAGTAGGTAAAAACACGAGGGCTAGTAGAAATCCTTGGGTAACAGAAGAAATACTCAATTTAACTGATGAAAGGAGAAAATATAAAAATGCAATAAATGAAACAGGCAAAAAGGAATACAAACGTCTCAAAAATGAGATCGACAGCAAGTGGAAAATGACTAAGCAGGGATGGCTAGACTATAAATGTAAGGATATAGAGGCTTATCACACTAGGGGTATGATAGATACTGCCTACAGGAAGATTAAAGAGACCTTTGGAGAAAGGAGAACCAATTGCATGGATATCAAGAGCTCAGATGGAAACCCAGTTCTAAGCATAGAAGGGAAAGCAGAAAGGTGGAAGGAGTATATAGAGGGTCTATACAAGGACAATGTACTTGAGGATAATATTATCGAAATGGAAGAAGATGTAGGAGAAGGTGAAATAGGAGATATGATACTGCATGTAGAGCTTGACAGAGCACTGAAAGACCTGAGTCGAAACAAGGCCCCGGGAGTAGACAAGATTCCATTAGAACTACTGACAGCCTTGGGAGAGTCAGTTCTGACAAAATTCTACCATTTGGTATGAGACAGGCGAAATACCCTCATACTTCAAGAAGAATATAATAATTCCAATCACAAAGAAAGCAGGTGTGGACAAATGTGAAAATTACCTATCAGTTTAATAAGTCACAGCGGTAAAATACTAACGCGCATTCTTTACAGACGAATGGATAAAACTTATAGAAGCCGACCTCGGGGAAGATCACCTTGGATTCCATAGTAATGTTGGAACACGTGAGGCAATACCTACCCTACGACGTATCTTAGAAGAAAGATTAAGGAAAGGCAAATCTACGATTCTAGCATTTGTAGACTTAGAGAAAGCTTTTGACAATGTTGGTTGTAATACTCTCTTTCAAAATCTGAAGGTGGCAGGGGTAAAATACAGGGAGCGAAAGGCTATTTATAATCTGTACAGAAATCAGATGGCAGTTATAAGAGTCGGGGGGTATGAAAGGGATGCAGTGGTTGGGAAGGGAGTGAGACAAGGTTGTAGCCTGTCCCCGTTGTTATTCAATCTATATATTGAGCAAGCAATGAAGGAAACAAAAGAAAAGTTCGGAGTAGGTATTAAAATCCATGGAGAAGAAATAAAAACTCTGACAGAATTACAATGTCATCGGCGAACGTCAGAGACAGCAAAGGACTTGGAAGAGCAGTTGAACGGAATGGACAGTGTCTTGAAAGGAGGATATAAGATGAACATCAACAAAAGCAAAACGAGGGTGATGCTGAGGGATTTCGATTAGGAAATGAGACACTTAAAGTTGTAAAGGAGTTTTGCTATTTGAAGAGCAAAATAACTGATGATGGCCGAAGTACAGAGGATATAAAATATAGAATGGGAATGGCAAGGAAAGCGTTGGTGAAGAAGAAAATTTTGTAAACATCGAGTATAGATTTAAATGTCAGGAAGTGGTTTCTGAAAATATTTGTATTGGAGTGTAGCCATGTATGGAAGTGAAACATGGACGATAAATAGCTTAGACAAGAAGAGAATAGACACTTCCGAAATGTGGTTCTACAGAAGAGTGCTGAAGATTAGATGGGTAGATCACATACTTAATGAGGAGGTATTGAATAGAATTGGTGAGAAGAGGAGCTTGTGGCACAACTTGACTAGAAGAAGGGATCGGTTGGTAGGACATGTTCTGAGACACCGAGGGATCACCAATTTAGTATCGGAGGGCAGCTTTGAGGGTAAAAAACGGCGAGGGAGACCAAGAGATGAATACACTAAGCAGATTCAGAAGGATGTAGGTTGCAGTAGGTACTGGCAGATGATGAAGCTTGCACAGGATAGAGTAGCATGGAGAGCTGCATCAGACCACTCTCAGGACTGAAGGCCAAAACAACAACCAATATTGTCTAGATTCTCCAGTAATAATAAACATGCAAGGTGTACGATTGCTCCTATCACACCTCCTTTTATACTCTAAAAATCCACAGTGATGGCACATGATCACCCCAATCAAACTATTTTGTGAGCTGGATGTCCATTGTACTAATTCACCAATAGCCCCAAGGAGGATGAAGCATTTTATGTGTTAAACTGTACCCAGTTATAAGGGGGATATTTCCAGAGTCGGTGTCCAATGTTATGAGATTAGGGCTGCAAGTGTAATATTTAATTCTAATTACAGCGATAAATAAATTTTGCTGGTTTCCTAGGACGACGCGGTTTCGAATGTGAGGCGTGTGCCAGAGGAGGCATGTGGCCAGAACAAATGGGCTTTTCTGGCAATCGGTGGTTACAACGAAAAGTTCCAGTAGGCCAGCTAGTCGGTTATTGCACACAGCTACAGGAGTAAGTCCCAGCCACAGTGCCCTTTCGATAGCTAAACAGCAAACTAATACACAGTGTGCATTGGGCTGTCTCTGTGATCGCATGTGTTGCATGTATTCCCCTTGGAAAATTGAGTCATTCAATATCGATAACTGCCAAGTGTTGGCAATGAACGTGTTGATAACATCCTAATTCCTACCACTCCAATCACTTCCAGACGCCCTCCACGTCAGGGTGGTGCACTCTGGCGGACACACGCGTCCACCAAACTGGCTACGGCCGTCCGACCTCTGAGCGTTGGCGCTGGTTGCTCATGAGGAGATTGGCGAGTGACGTGTGGACACTGGGCATGTGCATTCAGGATGTATTTCAGCGATATCCAACATCTGGCCATGACAACTACTGCTACGGCCTGGATTGTGGTATTTTCTGTGTCTTTGTCCTATCCCCTAACACACCCTTTCTCCTCCTCCTCCTCCTCCTCCTTCCGAATGTAGTGGAGAGAACCAATTTAGGAATTCTACAAAGGTTTAAAAATCCAATCGCAATATCCAATCCCCGTTTAATCAATTTATTGTTGTTGCTTTATTGCGAGCACACATACCAGTCCGAAATCTCCTCAGATTTTCTATGGACACAGCATGCAGCTGAGCTGAAATTTGAAATTTTCAGCTACCTCCAGCTTAATGGACTTTCTATAAATGACTTAACTGTATCAGTATACACCAATAGGAGGCAACGGGAAAAAATAACAGTAGGGTTCGGAAATTGGGAAGCTGTAGGATCGAATCCCATCAAATATTCTAATCCTAGTAATCCACCAATAGAAAGCAACGGAAAACTGTCCCACACGAAGGGCATCGATTTAATTAATTAGACAATCAATCTGATGGAGATATTACCTCACTCTAAGAAATGCACAGGTGGGGTTTACTAGGTAAATGCTGCTTTGTGTGTGATTCGATCCGACCACGGCCAATGGTGCATGCAGTCCTAGCAGGGTTACACTACAGGACATGACCGGTTGTGAGGAGGGGGGTGGAGGGAGAGAGAGGGGGATAGGGGAAAGAGAGAGAGCGCATGTGCTTGAACAGGAATTTCTCAGCAATCAAATAATAAAGGACAGCCACCATCAGAAGCTCTTTTGTTTGGGGATTACTGCAACGTCTGCTCTCATAGTGGCCAGTCACAGACCTGAGCAGGGGTAGCGTGGCCTCCACATATAGTAATACGTGGAATGACAAGCCCAGTGAAGTGTTTGGGCGTGTGGGCTAAAAAAAAATTTCGAAGTTGTTTAATATTCCAAGTATCTTCTCACCCTCAAAGAATTTGTAGGGAATGGAATTTTGTCTATTTAAATATTTAAAGTAAATAAATGAACTATATGATATACACTGCCTTGTATCCCTTAAATTGTTTAAATAAAGAATCTTTCACACGTTGTCTTGTGTATGAGAAACTTTTTAACTCTTTATTTGGCAAATGGTGAAAATAAAAAAAAATTAAGTGCTTATATCTATTTATTATACTTAAAGAAATACAATTCAGTCAGTTTTAGAAATTTTTGACAAAAATTATGAAAATTATGAAACGTTGCTTACAAGCAACATTGCCAGCAGTAGATCACACTTATACATATCATAGGAAAAAGGAGTTTGCCGATAACCTCAAGCAAAATGTTTGCCGTACGTGAATAATTTAATTTATAAACACATTTATGCATTCCTGCTGCGTAATAGAACTGTTTTATTTTCCTTCTTGTTCTTCTTGCAATGGAATTTTTGGAAACAGTTCCTCTTTGGATCGAAGTACAATACTAGATTGCAACTGGAACACATGACTGTAGAATATTCAGACGGACAATAACGACAACGACCTTTGGGACCGTATACAGGCCAATGCTCCATATTATCAAATCGGACATCTTGTGTAACAGTCGGAGCTGTTGCCTTCCTACTCTTCTTTTATGGTGGTGGTTTGTCTGTTGAAGGTCTTCCTACTTTACTTTTACCTGAAAATATCAAACCATTGGCAGTATCTGCCCTAAATGACTTTGATGAGGTCTTCTTGTCCAGAGATTCTCTTCGAAAAATGCAGGCAAGCATTTAAAACACTCAGATCTAGAATAAATCCAAACCATCTCATGTACCATCGCCTAGTTTTCATTGGTACTCTGTAGAGCTCTATCAGCATACCAGCAAGATCAACTCCTCCCATGTGCTTGTTGTACTGACGTACAATACTGGGACAGGGCACATCAATTCCTTTTTGATTGCTGTCCCATCGTTTTCCTGTTGAGAGTGGTTGGACACCAAAAAACGAGCTTGCAAGTGTCACGATTTTATAGCCTGCCCACCTTACTAAAATGAGGTCTGAGTGACTGTCCTTCCTGTAGTCATAGCTGACTCGTCATTCAGTAACCGCTTCTCGTCATGTAGAGGACAGTTCTTTATTCAGTTCTTCCTTATGGTGCCCATGGACTCAATGTTTTGATGTTTTTTAAGTATGTTTTAAGTTCAAGGCTGTAAAATAAATTGTCAAAATAAAAGTGTTCCAATTCCATTATTTTCACGTCATCAGCAAGATCAGTTATCATCCCCTTGCCAGTATAGGGAAGAAAATCATAGACAACTCTAGACACACCAGCACGAACAAAAATCTTAAAACGCCACTTGTGTGGCTTATTTGAATATATTGGCGCAAATTACCTGCTCTTGTACCTTTATATGCAACCATCTTCTCATCTGTAGAAAATGCCGACTCTTGTTTCTGCTCACGGCAGTTCTATACAATTGACTCAAGAACAGGTCTTATTTTCAAAAGTCTGTCAGAACAGTTCACAGCATTCTCATTGCTCGTAAAATGCAGGTATCGGCGGAGTTTCTGAAAGCGCTTCAAACTGAAAATGCTGGTGAATTTTTCACAGTTCATTGACTGAGACCAATAGTCAGTCTACTAAGACATAGAAACAAGACCCATGTATATCAGAACACCGAAAAATTGTTCTATTTAATTTATATTGCTGTTTACTGACGTGTAGTTCGTTGGTCAGAGTTTAAGTTCGTTTCCTGCACAATTTTGTCAATTAGTTCTGAATCAAAGAATCTTCTGAAATAACCCAGTGGTGTATTGCCTTCATCAGAAAACAAAGGAGAGAGACTTTCTGCCCTAGCAGTTGTATCTTCCTTTACCCACATGTATGTGACTGCTTTTTTAATTTACTTTTTCACTTGACTGCCACTTGCACTAGAAGGATTCACTGCAGAAGGTCCTTGCACATGTTCAGCTTCTGAGATTTCACTTCCTAAATCAGAATCAGTGTCTGGTATAACTTGGTTATGGAACTGAGATTGACGCTCTGGAATCACTACAGCCTGCCAAAGCTTCGAGTTCAGTGTCTTCAGATTCACTTAGATCAGACAAAGCCGGGTTTTCTAGTGGAACTACTATTCCTCTCGCTTTTTCGATTCCATAAAATATTCTGGAATCCATTGCTAAAAAGCCCCTAAAAATAAAAATATCTTCTCTGTCACACCGTAAACATGTGTAATATACTAATGGCACATGTCCTAACTATAGGCAATGTTGCTCACAGGCAACATAAAAGTTTTATACTACTTACGTATTTCCAAACAAAGATTGAAATATTTCTGCTGTAAACTTACCTCTGGGTATATCTTGCCAGTAATCTTAGCAGTTTTTCTTCAATCTATTTAAATCCACTCTTTTAAAACCAAAATAAGACACCTCTGTTGCTCACACGAGGAGATCTCTGTAACACCACAGCACAAACTGCTATCTCGTGTGGAAAACCTTAAGCTATTACAAAAACTGGCGTTCGCAGTGTGTAAAGGAATGTTGCCTGGAGGCAGTAATGCCAGTGAAATGCACTGGGAAGAGTTTGTTGTCCCATAAGGCCAAGGTAAATGTGATGTTGCTTGGAAGCAACACTGCCAAATAAAGGGTTAAACAATATTCCGTACACTGCAATCAATTTTCCACCTGCTAGCCAATCAATTGGGTCTTTTTCCAGACAAATTCCTGGAGGGGGAGGGGAGGGGAACTGCTGGGGGTGTCCCAGATAGGGAGGGGTTAATTAATTGGTCGATTTAATTAATTAGTCAAATGGGCCCATATCATAAGTGTGCTTGTATTGCGAGACAATTTCCAGAGGGGTGGTGGAGAAGGAGGAGAAGTGGGGAGAAGGAGAGGGAAGGGAGGAGTATGGAGGGTTTCTTGGAATGACGGATTATCCTCAGATGGTCATAATCCACTTAGCAAAATAGTAAGTTAAGGACTCGTCAATCAAAAGAGAACAATAGGTTTTCCACTGAATGTATGCTTGATCCTGATGTAGGCAACCTGCGCTAACAAAATGTGCTGATCCTTTCCTTACCCAACTACTCCTGTTCACAGACAAATGTGAGTTCACTGGGGAGGGACTATGTTCTGAATTCGCTAAACAGCCATGTCTGGCAGCCAAAAACCCTCATGCTAAGCACATTCCGAGGCTTCGGTGCCTGTTGGATATTTGTTTGTTGGCAGGCATTCCAGACTGTCGTGTAACTGGGCCGTACCTCCTTCCACTCTAACTGGTCTTGCATATCTTATGTTTCTACAAAAGATATTGGGGCCGTTCTTGAAAGCTGTGCCACTGATTGCCCATCAGGAAATGTGGTTTCAGCATGATGATGCACCAACTCGCTTGTATCGTGCAGTTCGCAGACATCTGAACAAACGATATGGTGACAGATGGACAGGGCGAGGAGTCTTAACACAAACAAATGTGCTTAAGTGATAAACAGGTGTTCCGTTATGTTTCATTTCGAATTGTTTTGTATTGCCTTATGCGTAATTTAATCCCTCAAACAGAAGTGGATGAGTTAAAAATCGAAGTTGAAACCATTGTACAACTGAAACGGTACATTCCTGGGCATGGGTTTGTACTCAAAATATTCTTTCCTGTCTCCCTTCTACAAGTCCTAGAAGTTTGTCCGAACACCCGGCATTCAGATTTTTAGTTCGACTATCGATCGTTTATATGCTTGGACAGCGTTTTGTGTTTGTTCTTAGTTTTGACAATTATTAGCGAAAAGTGTTTTACCGTGGAACACACTTCAGACTTTCACACTTTAATAGACCTTTACTCCATTTTGTTATTCTATTTTGAAATGACAGCATTCACTTTAGGAGTGGTGCACTTTCTTTCTGAAATTACAATTACTCCGGAAAAGTAAGATTTTTGACAAATGAGAGACTGTTCCAAGATACAACATGGTCATGTACCTAGGTACAAATATCAGTTCAAATCGTTGCAATCGAGAAAAAATTTTGTCAGTAGTGTATTTCTCTATGAGAAATGTCTTACGTTATTACTCTACTCCACAAGAATAATCAGCAAGCGAAATCAATCGTTTTATCAAAAACCAGTTAGAAGTTAACAACGATCTGAAATAGAAGCTGTTGCAGCTATCACAAATTTCCCTTTTCGAGACAGGTAACTTCGTTAATACATTACATAAACTTACTTCTTTTGCAAATCTCATATACTCCATGGTGCAAGGTCTTCCGTTTGAAGGTACGAGATGGTTTGTGACTCACGAACTATAACTTATTCATCCACACGTTATGTAACTAGTCAAAATTTAACAATATTTTATTCACCACAAAATTCTTTAACCTTAGAACAGACAGTATCCTCCAAATATCTTTAATATATTACACAACACTAAATATGTAGAACTCGTTATATTTGCAAACCCTGCAGAAAACAAAACCTCAGGCCCCACAACAGCAGCAGTCGAAAATGCCAGGAACTACTTACCGCGTCCTCTAGTACGCGTTGCTTCATACAGTTCTAAAATCGGTGACTAACTGAAACACCGACCAAGAAAGAAGATGTGTTTGTAGGTACACTATCCTATGCCCCCCCCCCCTCCCCCTATTCTCATATTGTCATAGCCGGAGCAGCAGAAACCGATATTGCTTACATACAGTTGTAGTCAGTTTCGTATTCTAGGATCCCAGTCACATTTCTTTGGAATAGTAAATAGCGTTTTCAGGAGCTCTTTATTTTAGTCTCTGAAAGTACCGGTTCACATGCGATTAACTTTAATCTTCAGCATATACTCGAGAAATGAAGATCAAGTACTTTCAACTAAATTCAGTCCTTCATACAATAAAGCAGCCGCCACAGTGGTATGGAATCAGCTCCCGTGGTCTCACTTCACCCCAATAGACCCCGTCAGACCTTTTTCGTTTTCGATTATAGTGCTTTGCGAAACTCCGGGCCAAAGTAACTTTCACATGTTGTGTCACTGTCAAGCAAAATAGAAATAATTGCTGCTGCATGGTACAGATGGTAACAAAGAAACATGCAATGATACGAACATAACTGACGTTTTTGTTCAAAGACAGTAGTCACATTGCAAAAGGCGGAACGTGTTCTCCATAAAGCATGTGGTCACCAAACACAGCTGTGCGTGCTCTGTAACCAGCTCCCAAGCTGGGCACGAGGTTGGTAAGGAAATGTGGTAGAGCGTTCCATTCCTCAACATGTTTGACTGAGAACTCTGGATGGTCGCTGGACTATGTAGGCGAGCTGCGGTATGTACCCCAATGCATAACGACGTGGCCCACGGGGTTTAAGTTTGCCGAACATGCACTCATTCAAAGACCTCCTACACCAGTGCTTTCGATGCGATCACGCATTGTCGTTCTTAAAAGTACAGTGAGGGTCGCATACAGCCTGAAAAGATACGCATGGGAAACGAATGCAGTGTCACAATGCCGCTGACCTGCGAGTGTACCATGATCAATTTGCCCAACCAACGGTATGCCTCTCCAAAACATAACACGTGAGCGCATCGGAACGATTATATGGAGAATTCTCGTCGTACCCTCATATGGCCAGAAGTGGGAGCACGTAATGCACCCAGGAACGTCGCCGAATTTCAAGATCACTTACTGTCCTCCTGTTTTTGAGGGACAAGACGACCCGCAAATAATAAATATAACCTCTTGTATTCGTAAGCTGTTCATCGCAAGGAGACGGTATTTGCGTTGTGTACAGCGGCCAAAATGAACGATCAGTTACTTAACACAATTCCCTCGTCTTGTATGATTATAGAGATCGTTTATTTATTGGCGAGAGATAGTGATTTCGATTTTCCCTTGGTTTGTATTGTTTCAAGATACAGAGATCACAGCTTCCGCAGCAAAAGGAGGAAAAAAGGTCATGCGGACATATGGCCAGAAATGCGTTCCCAGTGAGGTAGGCCATTTTGATGGCGAAGGTAAGAGATCATTATCAGAGAAGGTATCAATGACACTTGAGAGCGCACCAGACGAATGGGAATGTTCTGCCTCTATCAGTGTTCCAGCTGCACACTCTAGGGGGCGCAATGTTATCCACGAGGGCGGTGCACTCGCACTTTGTTATCAGGGGCAACGGCCGTGCACCGCAAAGTTATGTGCAGACTATGAACGTAACTATACAGCCGATTTTGGTAGGCTTTACGTTAGTCAAATATTCGAATCAGTTACATTTTCTGAAAATTTGAAGCAAACCATGTTAATAAGCCAGTATCTTTCACTAATACCTCATTTATCGCTTTCGCCGGCCGTTGTGGCCGATCGTTTCTAGGCGCTTCAGTCCGGAACCGCGCTGCTGCTACGATCGCAGGTTCGAATCCTGCCTCGGGCATGGATGTGTGTGCTGTCCTTAGAACTACTTAAACCTAACTACCCTAGGTCTAGGGGACTGATGACCTCAGATGTTAAGTCCCATAGTACTCAGAGCCATTTGAACCATTTATCACTATCTCTGTTGGTGTCTCGTTGTTTACATTGACAATAATTCATTAAGATCATAAGAAAGAACTAATTCATTGACCAGAGACTGTTGAATGACGGAAGTCTGTCACCTGTCATAATGTTTTTATTGTACACTAGCTGACAGCCGGCACTGTCGGTCGGGGTGTTCACTTTGCTAGTTTTCCACAACGAGGAACCTTGCACGCACACCTGCCAGTAGGCTCGGCGTGGGATGATGCGCTTGGCACAGCTGCTTCAAGTATCTGCACGCCTCTGTGGCGAGGCCTACAACCGTTTGCGCCTCATAGTTGAAAGCTGCCAAAAGCGCTGCCTGGTGTCACTTCACTCGACTTCACTCGACTGCACGAGTGGCTCGGCAGTAAAGAGTCCTACAACGATGCATTCATGTAGGCGCATTCAGCGGCGTATGTCGATACCGTCAGCAAAATATGTTGCTAACAGAGTGAGCAGCAAGGATAAATATAAACATTAAGCACACTCCGGCAGTTCTTCACACATCTTGGTGTTCATGACGTCGGATCTCCCGAATTATGTGTGGCATCATGATATAATTTTGTATGTGCCTTTCGCTGCGAATGTCTGCGAAATTTGTTACGAATAGAGTTAGTAGTACAGAAGCAAATTTCAACATCAGGCATGGTACGGCTGATTTTCATACATCTCATCGTTTATGATGCCGCACCTCCTGAATTATGATTGTTACCTGTCAGTAAGGGGTATGTGCACAAACTTTGGTCCATATCAGTCCAGTGGTCTAGGGGGAGATGTGCCACATACGTACATACATCAATTTTTTGTAATATGTGTGGGTTCTTTCCACGTAAACAGTGCAGTTACAATCGTCTACTGTGTGTATCTGAATAACCCAATTCCTTCTGTCCTTCACTTGGGACAGTTCCACACCACCAGTCAGAGACGTTAATCACACCTACCGTTATCTAAGATTAACACAGCTATTTCATGGAGACTACGAAAATATTCAGATTTCGTAAGTCCCCCAAATAAAAAATAAGAGTAGTCATAACAGTTGTGAGAGAACTAGTTCTGTATTTGTTTTTCGCATTTACCACTACATATTTCCCGTGTGTCTTTCCTAAAATACGCTCGTATAGCATATTGAAATAGTACTGTGTTTACGACACAATAAATTCTCTTAAAGCTGAGGGCCTCATGAGCTAAATGAAGAAGAGAGTTTCAACTACAGGGTGAGGCATAATAAAGAGCGATTTTTGAAAAGCTGTTAAATAAAGACACTTTTTCTATTTCATAATCTTAAAATATACGAAAAAGTGTTTTCTGTAACAGTAAAACGTCAGTTACTTTTTCACCGAGCGAGGTGGCGCAGTGGTTAGCACACTGGACTCGCATTCGGGAGGACGACGGTTCAATCCCGTCTCCGGCCGTCCTGATTTAGGTTTTCCCTGATTTCCCTAAATCGCTTCAGGCAAATGTCGGGATGGTTCCTTTGAAAGGGCACGGCCGATATCCTTCCCCATCCTTCCCTCACCCGAGCTGGCGCTCCGTCTCTAATGACCTCGTTGTCGAAGGGACGTTAAACACTAATGTCCTCCTCCTCCTCAGTTACTTATTATGGCGTCCGCTTAGAAGCACGCATTCCTCCAGCCAGACCTTGTACTGACTCATCACACTTCCTGTCGCATCCACTCTTTCAGGGCTTCAGTTGTTCAAGGTGGGTTATCTTGCTAAACTTTCCGCTTCAGATAACCCCAAAGAAAAAGTCATAAACATGTGACGTCCAGTGAACGAGAGGGCCATGCAATGTACCCATTTCGGGAGGCCATATCATTTGGAAACAAACGACTGACAATATTCATGCTTACTAGCGCAGTATGGGACGTTGCTCCGTCCTGCTGGAAACATTTACTCCACAACTTGCACACAATGAAGTGAACGATGAGACATAAGTTTTCTAAAACGTCTGCGTATCTCTGTGAAGTCACTGTTACAACTTAAAAATCGTTTGGCCTTATTATCCCTAATTGAAGACATTACGAACCACGCAGTAACTATTGCCCAGTGCAGTGGTTGCTGATGCAGTTCTCTAGTATTAAAGTCACTGCAAAATCGAAAGTTCTGCTTGTTCACATAACTGGAGAGACGGAAGTGAGCTTCATCCCTCATCCACAAACGGTTTACAATGTCCTGGTCCCGACTAATCATGACCAAAACTTTTAATCAGAAGCGGCTGCGGATCACATAATCTATTCCCTTAAGGACCTGTACCGTTTAGATTTTGTAGGGGTGAAAGTGCAAATCCTGGGGTAAAATCCTTCCTACCGTTCTCTTTGAAATCCCAAGTGTAGCGCTGTGCCGGCGAACTGAGCGACGAGTGTGTCTCTCAATGGCAACTCTAAAGGCTAGGCGCAGCGCAGCGCGCGTTTTTGCAATTTCACAGGTTCAAATGGGACCGCGCAAACTGCGACGCGACGCGACTGGGACGCGACACGCGCCTGCGCCAGGTCGCGCGGCTTTGTGGTAGCGGCGAAGTTTCTCGCGCCGCGCGTCACGCGGGTACTGACGGATGTGTGAGGCGGGGAGCGGGAGGGCAGTTCTGCCATATACTCACTTCGGCATGGCGCATACGGACAGTGGAAGTATTGTCCATCCGAAGAGTACGGCCTGTAATGTAAACTGAAGTTTTCTATCACTGAGAAGTGTTCTTTTTTTCGCTGTTTAAGCGCTCCGTCCATTTTCGTTAGCACGTAATAGTTTTCATTTACATACATATGTACAGTTCTTTTGTTTTGTTTATTCTTTGTCAAAAAACCCAATGCACAGTTCAATAACCGGTGAGCCATTAGCCACTGAAAGTATATCGTCTGCCTCCACAATGTTTTCAGAACGTAAGAAGGGACAGACGATTTACCGTGAGGGTAGTGAATAAGGAAGTAAGGAATATTATAAAATCGTGTCATCTAGAAGCAAGACAGGAAAGTAAAACAAGGTTACCTACTTGCTGCCTCTTATGCTGAAGTATCTCTGCGATCCGTTACAAAAAGTCGGAAAGGCATAATTTCCACAGGTATGACCCCTTTGCGCTCCTGGTAAAAAGCGTCCGAGATAGTAAAACTTACGTACTTCATATCATCATGTGGATATGGGTCTAATAAGAGACGTTATACTTCGTACATTGCAAGCCCGAAATAGTCGAGAAGCCCTCGTAAATAACGATGTTTTAATCGGCTCGTCGTGACGAGGAAAAGTATTTCAGTGGTTGCATACACGCTATCAGCGTTAATAAACTAATTACACAACAGGCTACACAAAGGAATTAGTGTCGGTACTAATATAAAAGTAGGAATATCCTGAAAGAGTGTGGTGATATGTAGAAATGTAATGGTGACAAAGGCAGATCTACTTTCATGACAATGTTTTCGGAACGATGTGAACTCTTCCTCTCACAAAGCACACTTGCTGGCTTCCGCATTCCTGTCGATCGATTTATTCGCAGCTGCTGACGATACACTGGCCATTGTGTTGTGCCACGTATCAGTTGTTTACTTTTCTCAGTAACAACTATTTTATTCGCAAACCACGGACTGTCAGTTTGGCAAGGCGTTGGTGAGGAACCGGCATCAGTAGTGTGCGTGGTATCCCGCCTGAAGACCACGCTCTTCATTACTTTGCTATTGCTCAGATAAAGAAAAGGAATAAAACTCCTTTGGTAAGTTTCCATTTCAGTCGCTGGTGTTAAAAATAAAATGGGTTGTGGGATTCAACCAAAATTCCAACAGAATTAGCGATTTATTTTCGTGTGAGTTGTTAACCTCTTCTCATTCGAAGAAGCAACACCATTTGCGAGTAACGGCCACACTTCTCTTGTTGAAGGGTTTGAGAGCACTTCTTTTGCCAAAACACAATATGATTTGCATAAACTCATTTTTGCAGCAGTTATTGTGACACACTGTTTCAGAAATCTGTCTCATTAAACAAGTAATTGGCGCTCAGAGAGCCGAATATCTTATCAAAAAACTCATTGTGACGGTTTGTGGCAACATAAGAGAAGAAATTTCATGTTTACTTTCATATTAGGACACTCTTGTCTCACTAGTTGTCGATAACTCTTAAAAAATTAGTCAGTGGAATGAAAAAAAATAAATAGGGAAGTGTAACTACTGATATACCGTGATAGATAAGAAAGCTCAGTGTGTTTACGACGTGGCAAAGTATGGTTCAAATGGCTCTGAGCACTATGGGACTTAAAATCTGAGGTTATCAGTCCCATAGAACTTAGAACTACTTAAACCTAACTAACCTAGGGGCATGACACACATCCATGCCCGAGGCAGGATTCGAACCTGCGATCGTAGCGGTCGCGCGGTTCCAGACTGAAGCGCCTAGAACCACTTGGCCACACCGGCCGGCGTGGCAAAGTACTCTCCTCCTTGTGTCGTCATTCGCCAAAATCTCGTTTCGATGTCTCGAGCGGTTTAGGAAATACCAGTGATGTAGGAATATTTCATTCCCGTGGCGTAAGATTGGAAGTGAATGCGCTACATGGGATCCATTTTCTCGAAATCGAAGACAGATGGAGACCTCCTCCTAAGTCTAAACCAAAATTTAATATGTTAGCTGAATTTCATACTCAGAAACATATGGTGTAATACGCACCAAACGCTAAATCATAGCGTCCCCTATTTTTCATTGCAAACTTTTTGAGTTTTGCGTAGTGACTTACTAAAATGTGTAGATCCCAGTAAGCATGACCATTAGCGAGATGATGGGCACTTGGCCAAGAAGTTTACACAAAGAGCTACAAGTACGGAAAAAAATCAAATATTTTCAGTGAATAGTTTCTGTAAATTATTAGAGAAAGGTAAAAAGGTGCGCGCGCTTCGGTTCTGTCATTGCAGAGCGTCGCCAGTCGGCGCGTGCTAAGTACGGTGTACGTGTCGCAATATGCACTGCAGCCGCGCGACTCGTGCGGCACGTGCGTGTCGCGCTGTAGTGTCGTGTCAAGGCACACGTGCTATACGCGTTTCATTTGGCGTACACGTTCGATGTTTTTCAGGCGAGCGCACAGTTTTTGGTCTCCCAGTTGGCGCCGTCTCCTCAATGTTCCCCAGCCACTTTTTAATCGCCCAGGCAGGTGCACCTGCCGATTTCGATTAACGCTGAAGTCGTTGCGGATTGCACGACGTGCTAGCTGGTACGAACTACCGTTTTGATAAAATGCTTTGACAGTCTATGTTCCATTATGACTAAATGTTATTTCGCGTCAAACGTAACTGACGCTATCCCCTGCACCTCTATCCGACGCAACTTGATTCACTCGCTTTTTAAAATCGCTCGATATTATATCTCACTGTGCATAAAACTATAAAAAGGTAGCACGTGCAAGAATGTAATGAATCATGAAGAAATCCCAAGAAAGATCATCGAAATGCCAGCAAGATTATTACCGAAGTAGACGCCTTGTGATTAACCGAATAATACTGAAGTAGCCAGATCAGTTATTCATGTTTTCCGAGTGAGCTACGTGGTGTGCTTACAATTTAAAGCCACAGTGGCAACAAGACGGCAGCCTTTTCTGATGAACGGAGTGCTCCAGTATTCATCTACAGACAAGAAAACGAAGTAAACGCGCTCTCATACGGCTTCTATTTGACTTTCTCTGCAGGAAAACCACAACAAACGACAAGACTGAAAGAATACTTGCATTAAGGTATATGTCCATTCGGTTTGAATGTTTCTTGTTTTGTCATATTTTGCCTGATAAAGAGGTGATAGCTCGAAACGCGTTGCAGTATTAAATAAGTTAAGTAAGTGAACTGGTAGGAATTTCTGAAAAACCTGTTTGTAAAGCCCTGTGATAATATTCTTTTGTACTCTCTTTCGAGAGATGTATTCGAATCCAGACCGATTGCTTCGGTTTACGCTTTCGACGGCACCACCTCAGAATGGGTTTTTGATGTCGCCGTAGAGAACGTCACAACTACTTCTCACCTCAGTTGTGTACAAAACGGTGGGACCCCGAGTGAGTAAACAAAAGAGTTACGATAACGGATTCAGTTTTTAGACTACAATAACGCACCGATAACTGATTACCGCCCGAATGCACGGTTATTGGTTGCGGGACTGAATACACGCAAAAGATAACAGCAGGAACGAATCGCCTTACGTAACAGGTTAAAGAGTGACTGATACGGCGCACTCGGAGTGTCTCTTAAAAACAGTGTAAATTACCAGTCTGTGTGAGAGGATCTCTTGAAAAATACTCAGCCAGTAAGCAACTATGTCGTTGCACTATACGAAAGGTATCGACTGGCTTTATTACCTAATTCTGCCTGAAGTAAAACGTGTGAAAATGTAATTTTATTTACGTTTTGTACTCCTAACACAAAGTACCTCTTAGAAAGCCACCAAATGATTTTATAAAATAAGGGCAACAAAATATATTAGGAAAATACTTTAATCGGTCTTCATGAACAACTCCATTAGCCACGATACACTTCTGGCTACATTTATAAAGCTGGAACTGTTCTTCGGACAGATTGAAGCATTACCGCCACACTACTTCGGATGTCTGTTCGAATACTAACCACACAGCTATACCCAACTACCGTAAAGGCTACCTAAACCGTTCTGGATTGAACTATTAGTACTACGTTTTTTTGAGGATCAACCTCAATAGCCACGAGGCTAACGATGTAGCTTGGATTCTTATGGGAAACGATTTCGATAAAGGAGAAACCACGAATAGATCTTACATCAAACCTCCTCCATCCTTTCTGGTGCGATAGAAACGCTTGCATATAATTTAATATGCAGGGAACAAAACCAGATCTAGACGTAGGCTGGAAAAAAGTTAGCATAAATCAAGAGAACCACCCACAACGTTAATAAATATTGAAGGCATCTTATATTCGTCACTCTTCTTTTAACCTGTAGCGCAAAGTGTCGAATATTTCGAGGTGGGGCTGTCCATCAAAACAAGGGAAAAAAATCCATTACACGTGGATCGGGAAACGCATACTTTCTGTGATCTGCACACTTGTCCATAGGAGCCGTCCATCCTGATATCCGTTAATGACATTTCTCATATGAGGTGCTCAACGTGACGTTCCTCCAATGGAAATGTATCGCTCTGATCCTCAGCTTAAGAGATCACGCACTCTCCGAAATACGCTTGCTTGTTGTTGCGTCGAAGACGCGATCCTGTAGTGTCTGGGTATCGTTGACCGGCGTGGCGTCGGCTGAAATGTTACAAGCAATCTGGGTTGCTCCATCCATTGATAAAATAACACCACCCACTCCTTATGACGGAGAAATGCTGGAACACGATTCTCATCACTTTATTAAACTCTCATTACTATACTTGATTTTCACTATTGTGCCTGATAAAAATTCCAGAGGTTGTGTGTCTTAACTTACGTCACTTCAGCTGAGAGAATTCGTGGGAAACTCGGAGTTTGTTTCCCCAGGAGTTGTAGAACGTCCGAGGCACACAACAATGGGAATAAGGGAGGGACAGCCAGCTCACCGCTCAAAGCATTGAGTCCCCGGTTATGTGCGGCAGGGCAGCTACATTGGGGCCCGCAGGGGTCACGCGCCGTTTGGAGGAGGGTGGGATCTTCGGTGTTGCGTGCGCTATTGGCGGCTAGCAGGTCTGAGTCTCAAGACCCGGCGTTAATTCCTTAGCTTTCTGGGATTGTGACTCGCGACGTCGCGCCAAAGGTACCCAGTGCTGCCGCTAGGTGTCACACTCAGCGAGTCGGCACCAGAGAGGGAGAGAGAGAGAGAGGGAGACCAACGCCGCGACTGTGCGGCAACCGGGTTTCTCTCCAAAAATGTAGCGGCACATACGAATGGATGACAGCCAAGCGCAAAATCTGTTGTTGTACCTCTGACACTGAGGCAAGAACGTAAGATCAAATTGCGGAAAATGAGGTAGTAAACGAGTTTTGAAGTATTGTACGCTTACTGATTCTATAATGCACCTCCCCAGAGCTATTTACGCTAACAGTGTATACAGTTCTGTACAGACATAGTAAAAATGTACATACATCAAAAAAGTTTCGCATCACCTCGGCTCCAAGAGCTCCGGAACCTGTACACAAAATTGGAATTGAGATCAACATGAATATCCTTTGCACCCTTTTTATTGCTAATGAAAGTCAGGCATTGCATCTTGTACCACCATACAGGGACACCTTCGGAGGTGGTGGTCAACATTGCTGTACACACCTCTCCCTCTAATAGCCAGTAGCACGTCCTATTGCATTGATTCGTGCCTGTATTCGTCGTGGCATTTTAGCCATAAGTTCATCAAGGCACTGTTGGTCAAGATTGTCCCACTTCTCTACGGCGATTGGGCGTAGATCCCTGAGAGGGTTGGTGCGTCACGTCTTCCACAAACAGCCCTTTTCAATCTATCCCAGACATGTTCTATAGCGTTCATGTCTGGAGAAGATGCTGGCCACCCTAGTCGAGCGATGTCTTTATCCTGAAGGAAGTCATTCACAGGATGTGCACGATGGGGGCGCGAACTGTCGTCCATGAAGACGAATGCCTCGCCAATATGCTGCCGACATGGTTGTACTATCGGTCGGAAGGTGGTATTCACGTATCGTACAGCCGTTACGGCGCCTTCCATGAACACCAGCGGCGTACGTCCGCCCTCCATAATGCCATCCCAAAAGAGAAGGGAACCTCCACCTTGCTGCACTCGCTGGACAGTGTATCTTGAGGCATTCATCCTGACCGGGTTGCCTCCAAACACGTCTCCGACGATTGTCTGGTTGAAGGCATATGCGACACTCATCGGTGGATAGAACGTGATGCCAATCCTCAGCGGTCCATTCTGCGTGTTGTTGGGCCCACCTTTACCGAGCTGCAAAATGTCGTGGTTGCAAAGATCGACTTCGCCATGGACGTCGGAAGTGAAGTTGCGCATCATGCAGCCTGTAGCGCAAAGTTTGAGTCGTAACAAGACGTCCTGTGGCTGCACGAAAAGCATTATTCAACATGGTGGCGTTGCTGTCAGAGTTCCTCCGAGCCATAATCCGTAGGATGCGGTCATCCACTGCAGTAGTAGTCCTTGGGCGGTCTGAACGAGGCATGTCATCGACATTTCCTCTCTCTCTGTGTATCTCCTCCATACCCGACCAACATAGCTTTGGTTCACTCCGAGACGCCTGAACCCTTCCCTTGCTGAGAGTCCTTCTTGGCACAAAGTAACAATGCGGACGCGATAGAATACGGTATTGACCGTCTAGGCATGGTAGAATTACAGACAAGACGAGCCTTGTACCTCCTTACTCGTGGAATGACTGGAACTGATCTGCTGTGGGGTTTCCAGCTATTTTGGTGGAACGAATTATGTTTGCAGAAACAAAATAATATAGTCACATAAAACTCTCAGAGTTCATGTGAATAAAGTGAAAGAGCAAATAAATATCGTGATAAGCATCCTTCACAGAAATAGATTATAGTACTTAAAAATTCAAAAGGATAGACTGTATCTGCAGAACGATCTGCTGGTCAACTGCAAATGTGTATTGATTGCCCTTTTTGTACATACTCTAGTCACTGTGAATGTCGAGTATTTCTTTTTTTTCCATTACATGGAGAAACGAACATATAAAGCGCACCAGTATTACTGATAGAACCTTGTGGCAGATTATTCTAGTTCTGAGAGGACGTTTCATCGCAGCGCACTCTCTGCTGCAGAGTGAAATTCTTTCTGGGAACTTTATTAGTATAGACAAGTCATTTCACATGTCTGAATCAAATTTTAATTTATTTGATTTGACTCAAATAAAATCGTATTTTCATTAGAATATTATAATTCAGTATTTCCAGTTGACAAAAAGATACAATATTAATACAATTAAAGAAACTGCTGAAAATGAGGTTCTAACCTCGACATTGTTTCAATATGAAACTCAAATACTTACGAATAGATTTGTATCTAAGTGAGCCGGAAAAATATCTCCCTTTTTTAGAATTAACATTTTTGAGTTTTTTAAAATTGTCACGTTGTTTTAGTAAACTGATGTCTGGGCACAGATTTTCGAATTACATAAATGTACGTAAAGGAAATCCACAAGCTCCGCTAGCCACATAACAACGTATATATACGCTCACAAGCGTAAAATCTATACCAGCTGCTGTCTGAGCACGGTGAAAGCACATACAGAGCGCATAACAAATCCGGCAATAACTCACGCATTACAGTCATTTTCACGCCTTGAAGAAGAAAGTTTTTCCGAGTCTGACATCCAGTGGCACACATAGTGACGTCACGAGTCACGACCCCAGGAAGCTCAGAATTTGACGCTCAGTGTCTTACCCGGTAACATCTGGAGAGAACTGACCAGTTCTTGACGAGGAGCGGCCTGCTGCTGTGTGAACCTGACCTGGTGGGGTTCCAGCGGCGTTTGCTTGGCTTGTTGGAAATTCTGAGTTGTTTATACAAGGCTCTGATTCGTCTGCTGTCATTGGACAGAAGTACATAACGTTTTACCTTATATGCTTGTTGCCATGACGGCCCAAACTGAGGAGTTGGATGTGGATGATCGAACACTCTTGGGTCGATCGTCGTAGAGGAGACTTCTCGTGCTCGATCGCTGAGGGGGGGGGGGGGGGGGGGGCGATCATTCTAGTGTTCTGCACTGGGAAGTCGTCCCGACAACTTAGCTCGGTCCACAAGTTCCATGGGGGCGCAGATCTCGTGTTGACGCACACATCTTAGTGTTACAGGCCCTTTGCTGTTCCTTATCCGTATAAACGATTTGCGAGACAATCTGAGCAGTCGCTTAGGTTGTCTGCAGATGACGCTGTCGGTTATCGACTAATAAAGTCATCAGAAGACCAAAACACATTGCAAAGAAATAGATAAATGGCTCTGAGCACTATGGGACTTAACATCTGTGGTCATCAGTCCCCTAGAACTTAGAACTACTTAAACCTAACTATCTTACGGACATCACACATATCCATGCCTGAGGCAGGATTCGAACCTGCGATCGTAGCGGTCACGTGGTTCCAGACTGTAGCGCCTAGAACTGCACGGCCACACCGGCCGGCAAACAAATTGCAACGACCATAAATAACGAAAAGTGTGAGGTCATCCACATGAGTGCTAAAAGTAATCCGTTAAACTTCCGTCACACGATAAATCAGTCAAATCTAAAGGCCATACATTCAACTAAATACCTAGTAATTAGAATTATGAACAACTTAAATTGTAAGGAACACACAGAAAATCATGTGGGGAAGGCTAACCCAACACTACGTTTTATTAGCAGGTACATCGAAAAAGTGCAAAGATGGTAGCATGTTTTGCATCATCGCGAAATAGGGGGGAGAGTGTCACTGAAATGATGGAGGATTTGTGATGGAGATCATTAAAACACAGGCATTTTTCGTTGCGGAGCAATCTTCTCACGAAATTCCAGTCACCAGCTTTCTCCTCTGAATTTAAAAATATTTTGTTGACGCCGATCTAGATAGGAAGAAACGATCACTAGGATAAAATAAGGGAAGTCAGAGCTCGTACAGCCGGTCGCTGTGGCCAACCGGTTCTAGGCGCTTCGGTGTGGAACGGCGCTTCTGCTACGGTCGCAGGTTCGAATTCTGCCGTGGGCATGGATGTGTGTGTGGTTAGGTTCGTTAATGTTTAAGTAATTCTAAGTCTAGGGGACTGATGACCTCAGATGTTAAGTCCCATAGAGCTTAGAGCCATTTGAACCATTTGAAGAGCTCGTACGAAAAAGATGTAGGTGTTTGTTATTTCCGCGCGCTATACGACATTTGGAGAATAGAGAATTTTGAAGGTGGTCCGAAGAACCCTCTGCCAGGCACTTCAACGTAATTAGCAGAGTATCGATGTAGATTTGGATGTAGATCGAGATGGCTAGTGATTGGTGAGCACACTGTAGCGGCACCAATTTGTCTGGGAGCTTACCATTTTATAGTTGTACACCACCGCAGTACCGTAAGATTCCAGATACGAAGAAAGGTTCTTTTCATTTTAGTCCCGACAAGGAACCACTACATAGTAAAATTCAGATTCGTAGGGTTTATTCACATTGTAATGACACATTCCGACGCAGAGACATACAACACCTTAAAGGCTGCGCCAAAGATCAAATTGAGAGGGATGTAGAATATAATCTCTGTAATGTTCATATTGGATTCGCTTTTGTTTCATACTCCAAGAAGTAGCTAAGAGACACTTTCGATTGTTGCCTTGTGGAGGAAGGACGTAATTTCGGACTGTGCGGAAAGGCAGCCATGTTGTTAGTAATCATGATTTGTGCGACGAGCAGAGCAAGTCTTATTGTCTTGTGAATAAATAATTTTCGTAACACTTCGATACTTCTCACTATTTTTTAAAGTGACGTAGCATTGTATTTCCTTGGTTTCCACCGTCTACGTGAAGTGAACCGATGCCGACTTAGGAAGGTACACACGGTCAACAAAGAGAAGAACATCGAGGGCGACTAATGAATTAATATTGTGGCAGAAGGACTAATGCTACGTCTAAGGTGAGAACTCTGATTAAATCAACAGTGACGTAGAATTCAAAAATGTAATTAATCGGAATGGTAAATTATATTACAGGCATATTTCACGCAGCACTGAATTTGTCCGCATTCAAGCTGGTCAATACAGCCCATAAAAAAAGAAAGGCCTTTCAAAAATTCTGAAGTTACAATTCCATGTCCACAATTTTTCCTCTTTACAAAAAACCAAGAAATTTAATTTTTTTATTTATTCCG
The DNA here is from genome assembly GCF_023897955.1 of Schistocerca gregaria. Taxonomy (NCBI): domain Eukaryota; kingdom Metazoa; phylum Arthropoda; class Insecta; order Orthoptera; family Acrididae; genus Schistocerca; species Schistocerca gregaria. The sequence goes on from NW_026061771.1 coordinate 520,511, forward strand.
CCTCAACATCGTGGAGGGAATGTGCAGCATGAACACATTATCCTTCCCTGGACATTATGCTTTTGCTGATTGTCAGTATTAGTCTAACATGATAGACAGTTAGTCTATTGGTTTTCTTGTGTACGAAGAAGACTTTTTGCAATAAATCACCAGTTCATTTTTTACTTGAATTTCATTTAAAGAATTTAGTGTTCCTTTCATTTGATTTGCATTATTAATTGTTTTTAAAATACAGCTATTAAGTAATTTTATACAAATTGTTCACCCTAGGACCTCATGTAAGGGCCAAATTTCAAGTAGCATATTTCCATTGTATTATGTATATCAAAACTGTATCTAAAGGAATTTGTCAGAGTCTAAATAGTCTCCGACTCTGGTAACGATTTCTAATTTCACATACATGTGGTACTGCAAGACTAACGCCTTGAACTGTTCCCATAACCAAAACTACAGAGGACTGAAGTCGAGGGAACAGGGGACCAAGGTGTGCCCCCTCCGCCCCAACCATTCCAAAAGACATGAAGCGTCAGCATCCGATATTCACACACATTGCAGATGAAATGTGACATAATGCATAAACCACATCGGTAGTCTTTACTGATGTGGTACCTCCTCAGACAAGGTAAGCAAAATGTTAACAAGAAGTTGACGATAATGAGCTCCATTAAATGTTTGGAGTAGGATATATGGCCCTAGTAACTTATCACCAAGAATGTCTATCCATTAGTTGACGGAGAAATGAGGTTGATGTACTCTTTGTACAGCAGCATAGGGGTTTTCATAAGCCCACACGTGCTGAGTATGGAAGTTCACAGCACGACCCTTTGTGAACCGCACAGGATCAGAGAAATAAATTCTTCGTCGAAAACAGTGGACCTGCAGCACGCTTCTGTATGGGCCAATGACACAACTATGATAGGCTATCGTGGTCCTCTGGCATTAGTGCCTGGATGTGTTGAAGGTGTTACGGATACAGCAATAGCTCAAGCAGTACCAGCCGGACAACAGGATGACTTATGCCTTCTGTTGGTGTCTATCGCCAAATACCCACACTGCTGTTGCACGTCTTTCGTCCAGAAAATCTGGTATGTCCTCCTGCATCTGAGGTGTGTGAACTGACTCATTCCGTCCACTATTCGTCTTTTGGAAGCTAGAAAATCCGTGTCCTTAAGAAGCCGAAAACTTTGGGTCAACAACTTATCGCATGGTACTCTGCAACGTGGGTATTTTTCTGCGTAGTGGGAACGTGCTTACGGGCTATTTCCAACTGCTAACCCATAGCAGATAATTATATCCGCCATGTCACTTTAGGAGTAGTACGCTTCCATTGTTAACAAGCAGAAGAGAAATGGAAAATTTACCATTCGTGCACAGTGCATTACAAATATCACAGTGACAGTAAACATTGCGATATGACTTACAGGGACTAGATGTTTGTCTGTGAATACATGTAATGTAGAATAACGAGATGCAATTCTGAAATGTACTTAAATGCCATACTCTGAATAAATAAATGCGATACATACTAATTGTTAAAAGCAATTTACTACAAAATAACACACACTAACAACGCTAAAACTATAGTACATGCAACACAACTGCCTGTAGATTACCCAGTGCTCAGACTTGTGTACACTGGAGTACGTCAATACGGAAAGTCACGTACAGTAGTGAACGCTATTGACGGATCATGGGTTGGGGTTCGGTTGTTTGGGGAAGGAGAGCTGACAGTGAGGTCATCGGTCTCATCGGATTAGGGAAGGACGGGGAAGAAAATCGGCCGTGCCCTTTCAAAGGAACCATCCCGGCATTTGCCTGGAGTGATTTAGGGAAACCACGGAAAACCTAAATCAGGATGGACGGACGCGGGATTGAACCGTCGTCCTCCCGAATGCGAGTCCAGTGTGCAAGCCACTGCGTCACATCGCTCGGTTCACGGATCATAGGGGCAGCACCTGTGGCCATACATCATTTGTTTATTTAATATCTACCTTGCGTGTCAGGCGGACATATTCACACCCGAACGTCTTCAGCCACTATGGACAAGTGTAGAGATCTCACAAAGTATGCATTTCCAGACCCACGTTCAAGGTATTTTTTTTCTTGTTCTTGTGGTTGGTATCACCTATCAAAATATTTGCCACTATTTCTCCAATATTCGGTGTAGGTATTCCACCCAAGAGTCTTCAGGCGCATTTGCTCTGGTGTTCCGACAGATATTTTCAATTTCGTGTTTGGAATGTGTAGGTGGAGTCAGTCGAAATTAATACTGTTCATTACGCCTGTCATGATGTGCCACTGTCGCCGCAAAGCGTCGGTTTGTTCCCGGTAAAAAAAAAAATTAATTTATTTTCAAAGCGGAATTTCACGTATCCATTCGGATGGACTGGCCACAAACTAGTCTACAACGTTTTTCGCTTCATCCATTTGTATTAACAGGAGCGGGAAAACTCTAAGAATAACCGATACTCTAACAGCGACAACAAGGCCCTGGCCCAAATTGATTGCTACCGCCGCTCTCCGTTTTCCAGTTTTCCTGCTAATACGTATCGCTAAAACGAATACCAAGCTGGACTCATCTCGGGCCGCTCTATCGAATGAGAATGTAAAATTCCGCTTCAAAAAGCATTTCGCGTGTAACGGAAACAAACCGAAGCTTTCCTTCGACGTGATGACCAGTACACGTTTGGACTGACTGCATCTACACATTTAAAATATCTACTGAAAAGCCAGAAGAAATGTGCCTGAAGACTTTTAAGAGAGACATCCGGTACATTTATACACTGAAGTGGCAAAAGTCACGGAGCACGTCGTAGCATCGTGTCGGACCTCGTTTCACCCAGTACAGAGCATCATCTCCGTGTGGCGTGTACTCAAAAAGTCGATAGAAGTCCCTTGCAGAAATATTGCACGCTGCCTCTGTATCCACACATAATTACGAAACGCTGCCTCACCTGTAATCGAACACAGGCAGATGCAGCTCAAGTGCGTTCTGGGTACTGATACTCTAATAGAGGTGGTGATATCTGGCATAAAAGCTGAAACCTTACTGCCTGCAGCCTCCTGTAACAAATCGTCCCGTGTGCTGGATTTTTCCACGTGTAGAACATTCGCACTTACCTTGCTCAGAGATCCGTCCTGTTCCGCACCATTCTGCCGCGAGAGTTCCAGCCACTCATTGTCGTTAAGTGGATTATGTTGTGGATCAGCGGGTTCGATTTTCTCCAACTGTGGTGGTCCCGCCAAGGCATTCCTATTCTGCTCACGGTCCCCTCATGAGCAGTCTCTGCTTTCGTGGTGTAACGTTCTCTGGCAGCATGCATCCAAAGTGAAAGTTAAAAGAACATTTCGATGTATAATGTTCATTGCAACAAATAATTTATATGTATTTCTGTTAATTGTATTTCAAAAGGACATTTAAAAGATAATTATGAATTTTGCTATTATAAATGATTATTCAAAGACTGTTAAATACTATCTGTGGCGGAGGATGTGAAAACCGCTACAGAAGAAAGGATATGTTATCAAAAACGACAAAGACTGTACAAAAATTAGGTAAGATATAAAGTGGCAATATATTGTAGTAGAATCGCTTGCCTTCTGCACAGACTAAATGGGAGAGGAACCCGCAACGTTGCATTAGGCTATTACGTAGTCTTCATTTGTCATAAGTCGATGATCGACGCCATTTGTAGCTGGGATTGTAAACGGTGTGTAAAGATTTTAATTGTTTCTGTTAAAATATATTTATCTAGTAAAATCTGTTTGTCACAATTACTGCAAAGTTCGCACCGGACATTACCCATTTTATTTTAGAATTTCCAGCATTTTATTGTATATCGCTGGCAGTACGGAGCTGCACCGTGAGCGAGCATTCTGGAACAGCGGCAGATTAAAATATACCATCGCAATAACGACCACATCCTAAAAAGGGTACAGGTAGAGGTGAACGAAAATAAAAAAGTGTTTCTTTTCACAGCATTCCATACGCAGAATACAAAGAGATAGTAGATTTTATCTTGTGCATTCACAGGTGGATACAAGCTGCAGCTCTTTTAAATTTTCATTCAAAATTAGGAACATATCGTGAAGTGTATTTGAAAGTGGATAATTCTTCAGGAGAGCTTACAAATATAAAAAAGAATTCATAAAGTAAAGATAGTCTTATGCTTCAAAGCTAGTCGGGCTATATCCAGTAAACAAAAATCCAGTGCAACGTGAAAATCTTTGCTAAGTTCGATGGAAAATAATATTTTCATTCTTGTACAAACAGCAGTAGTCCTTGAATAAAAATTAAACTTGAATCATTATTTTGGGAACATTCAAAGAAATTCGTTTTTATTAATCTGCAATAGAATATTTCATACCTAAAGTAATAATCACAGATAAAAAATTTATTGCAACCTTTGAAAACTCCCTTTAGAAAAATTTATGAATGATTGTGCTGATAATCTCCTTTACGTTATTTGATTTTCAAACAGTTGAGCAAAACTCAACGTACTCAGACATTTCTCTTTACTTACTCTGATCATCACTAAACGGACTCACAATATTTTAGCGCAACGCAATCTGACTTATATAATCCCCACAAAAGAATGGCCCCGACTAACAATAACCTATACCTTTCATGAATCACTAACCTCATAAAAATCTTCCTTACTCGAACTACTGCAATATAGCGAGCGCCAGTACTGCCAGCTACATAAACGATTCTAACTATTGAAGGCACTAACTAGAAATCAAGTCCTACAAATTTACTCTGATGGACACACGTCCAGATCATCCGCTCTCAAAACTCTGTCATCTCTCTCCCCACATCCAACACTGCTGGCGGCTCACCTCCAACTGCGCTACGCTAAGCGCTGTTCACATCCAACTGCCCAACACTACAATAGCGAATATTTCAACAATGCCAACCAGCCACAGACTGCACACAGCATAATCAGTGATTTTCATACAGAGCGCTATGTGGCGTTACCAACATAAAAAACTAAACAGCCTACTTACACCTTTCATTTCTCATGTCCATCCATGTATATGTTAAGTTCAATCTCAATGGTTTCCCAATCAAATTAAACGCAGAAAACAAAGTTTAAAACCAAACGTCAGCTCCCCAATAATTAAAACAGACAGAAAGGCATTAAAGTGTTTCTGATCCCACTGCTTCCAGGGTTTTGTGATTGCGTTCGCGTGTCTCTTCATTCCTGTACTGATTTGCCCTATCTTTTTCTATTCCCCAGTTGTTCCCAAATCACCGCCACCCGTTATTGCTATCACCACTCAGCTGATCCCAGCCCCGTAATCGGTCTCACTACGACCGCCCGTTGTTGTCGCTACTACATCTACATTTATACTGCGCAAGCCACCCAACGGTGTGTGGCGGAGGGCACTTTACGTGCCACTCTCATTACCTCCCTTTTCTGTTCCAGTCGCGTACGGTTCGCGGGAAGAAAGACTGCCGGAAAGCCTCCGTGCGCGCTCGAATCTAATTTTACATTCGTGATCTCCTCGTGAGGTATAAGCGGGGCGAAGCAATATATTCGATACCTCATCCAGAAACGCACCCTCTCAAAACCTGGACAGCAAGCTACACCGTGATGCACAGCGCCTCTCTTGCAGAGTCTGCCACTTGAGTTTGCTAAACATCTCCGTAACGCTATCACGCTTAATAACCCTGTGACGAAACGCGCCGCTCTTCTTCGGATCTTCTCTATCTCCTCTGTCAACCCAATCTGGTACGGATCCCACACTGATGAGCAATACTCAAGTATAGGTCGAACGAGTGTTTTGTAAGCCACCTCCTTTGTTGATGGACTACATTTTCTAGGGACTCCCGCAATGAATCTCAACCTGGTGCCCGCCTTACCAACAATTAATTTTATATGATCATTCCACTTCAAATCGTTCCGCACGCACACTCCCAGATATTTTACAGACAGAAACGCATAAAAATGGTTTTTGATCCCACTGCTTCCAGGGTTCTCGTGACCGCGTACGTGTGCCCCTTCATTCCTGTACTGATTTACCCTACGTTTTTCTATTCCCCAGTTGTTCCCAAAGGAACTAGGGTGGCCGCGTACGGTCAGTCACTCTGGTCTAGGTTTTTGACTGCGCCCGCAACTGGAATCGTGCGTTTGCGCACCGCGTGACTAGATCGTATACTTAGACACATACTCCCCCAAATCGTACTCGAACTCTTATTGCACCGCTTTAAATGCTTCCAAATCATCCTTTCATTTTGCAAAACGATGAGATATCAGTCCCCTATAACTTAGAACTACTTCAACCTAACTAACCAAATGACATCACACTGAAGCGCCTAGAACCTCATGGCCACACCGGCCGGCTGCATTTGGCAGCTGAGATGATGTGACACATGTGGGTTGGCATTATAGTCAGGCAAATACTGATCAGCTCTGTTTCTCCGAACGTATAAAACAAAAATTGATTAGCCTGTACCATGTGTTCGAGCAAACGGGCGGCGCTCGTAAATCCAGAATATTTAAAGAAGAGTATTACGATAATGTTGTGTGGGCTCGTGCAGCCTCCGACCAGTAGGCTGAAAGGAATGTGTGTGAGTGAATTCCTAAAGTACCAAATTGCAGAGATCATCACTTACACTAACCCCAACTAAGAACAACACACAACCCATGCAAGAGACTGGACTCGAACCTCCGGCAGGAAGGACTCTCAATCCGTGCAATGCGCCTCAAACCTCATGGCTACTCCGCCCGGCGCTGAAAGGAAAGCCTGCCGAAATTCCCTTACTGTCGCACAACGCCGCGATCTGGTCCTCATTGGCATGGCAGGTTCCCCTGCTAAGAAACAACGGACGAATCCAGTTGCGTGTGCTGGGCCACACTGGGGAAAGCACAAATTCGAACAGTTCCGACCAGGCATAGGGTGAATTCAGTTAACCGAATTCAGGAACAACTCAAACTCACGTAGTGAAAGGAAATGCTTAAAACAGAAACTTTGCCTTTCTCTCGCGAAGGTCTGTCCTCCGCCGCGAAAGCCTCCCGCAACATTGCTTTCCCTGTAATCGCACTTATCCTCGCGTTCCGAGTCCCTCTTTGCACTTTATTCCCTGAGGCTCCAACTCCATCAGCCCCTATACATCTACATTTACATGGATACTCTGCAAATTATATTTAAGTGGCTGGCAGAGGGTTCATCGAACCCCGCTCGACCGTTACGGTTGCAGGTTCGAATCCTGCCTCAGGGATGGATGTGTGCGATGTCCTTAGGTTAGTTAGGTTTAAGTAGTTCTAAGTTCTGGGGGACTGATGACCTCAGAAGTTGAGTCCCATAGTGCTCAGAGCCATTTGAGCCATTTCATCGAACAACCTTCACAATTCCCTATTATTCCAATATCGTATAGAGCGCAGAAGAAACGAACATATATATCTTTCAATGCGAGGTCTGGTTTCCCTTATTTTATTATGCTGATCGTTTCTCCCTATGTTGGTCTCCGTCAGCAGAATATTTTAGCATTCGGAGGAGAACGTTGGTGATTGAAATTTCGTAGGAAGCTTTCTCTGCAACGAAAAACGCCTTTGTTTTAATGATCTCCATCCCAAAGCCTCCAACATTTCAGTCACACTCTCTCCCCTATATCGTGATAATACACTTTTTCGATGCACCCCGTCAGTCCTATGTGGTAAGGATCCCACACCGCACAGCAGTATTCTAAAAGATAACGGACAAGCATAGTGCAGGCAGTCTCCTTAGCAGATGTATTACACTTCCAAAGTCTCCTGCCAGTAAAATGCAGTCTTGGGTTAGCCTTCCCCAGAACATACTCTGTGTGTGACTTACAATTTAAGTTGTTCGTAATAATAATTCCTAGGTATTTACGACCTTTAGATTTTTCTGATTTATCGTGTAACCGAAGTTTAACGGATTACGTTTAGCACTCATGTGGATGACCTCACACTTTCCGTTATTTAGGGTCAATTGCCAATTTTCGCACCATCCAGATACCTTTTCTAAATGGCTTTGCAATTTGTTTTGATCTTCTGATGACTTTATTAGCCGATAAACGACAGGGTCATCTGCAAACAATCAAAGACGGATGCTCAGATTGTCTCCAAAATCGTTTATAGAGATGAGGAACAGCAAAGGACCCTGAAGAACGCCAGGAATCACTTCTGTTTTACTCGATGGCTTGCACCTCCAAACTCTGATAGGAACCTAATTGGTATACACTCTGGGCCAGAAGACATGCATTTATTAAGTAATTCAAGTTGCTTCACTACTCCAAGGATATCTACTTCGACGTTACTCATGTTGGCACCTGATCTTGTTTCGAATTCTTGAATATTTACTTCGTGTTCCTTTGTGAAGGCATTTCGGATAACTGTGTTTAGTAGCTCTGTTTTGGCAGCACTGTCTTCGATAGTATCTCCATTGCTATCGCGCAGAGAAGGCATTGATTGTGTCTTGCCGCTAGCATACTTCACATACGAACAGAATCTGTCTGAATTTTCTGCCAGGTTTGGAGATAAAGTTTCGTTGTGAAAACTATTATAAGCATGTCGCATTGAAGTCAGCGCTAAATTTCGAGTCTCTTTAAAAGATCGCCAATGTTGGAGATTTTGTTTCCGTTTAAATTTGGTATGTTTCGTTGTTTCTGCAACAGTGTTTTGACGCGTTTTGCGTACCAATGAGGATGAACTGCGTCGTTTGTTAATTTATTTGGTGTAAATCTCTGAATTGCCGCCGATACTATTTCTTTGCATTCAAGTCACATCTGGTCTGCAGTGAAATTATTAATGTGGAAGGAGTGGAGGAAGATGTTATGTGAATTTTTATGTGCTTTTTTGAACAGGTATATATTTCGTTTATTTGTGGAGGACTTGGGGGTCTGGGTACGTTCAATAATACCAGTATCCGTTTTAATCCTCGTTACTAGTTCAGGATTATTCCGAGTTAACAGGTAAAGCGCGGTTTTCACAACCTTTTACTATTCATGAAGTAAATGCTCGAAATAGTTGTCGGAGAAAGCGTTTAGCAAAATTTCAGATGATGTTTTATGCGTACCTCCGGAATTAAACATGTATTTTCACTAACATATCGAGGATAGATTAAAGGCACCACGAACTATATTTGTATGAGTCGGGTACGCGTTTGAAATTAAACTCAACTCGTCTTTGAACCTTTCAGCTACTGTATCATCTGAATTGGGAGGTCGGTAAAAGGATCCAGTTATTATATGATTCCGGTTGCCAAGAATGTCCTCTGTGCATACTAATTCGCAGGAAGTGTCTACTTCAATTTCGGGACAACCTACTTTGAGGTGAGCCACACGTTTCTTCAAGTCACGAGCTACGTATCGTCCCCTCTGGACCAAACCTGGGTGTTGCTCACAGTAGCCGGCAGTCTGTTGCTTTATCGCCACCGCCTGCGGCCGAACTGGTGCTCGCTGTCTCTGCGACGTTAACTCCCGGCTCTCGGCATCTCTTTGGAACAGGAACTCGGGCGCAGCAAAAGACGGAGTACGTATCGCGCTGATTCTCTGCTCTGCCTGACCCTTCGTGGCTTCCAAACGCCCGGCAGCCGCTCTCTCAGCTGGGGACAGTAGCTCTACGCGTTCACTTTGGGACAGCCACGAACGTCGCCATAACCCTGCTCTCCTGTTCTTCGAGCACTCTGTTTAGCGGCAACTGCTCGATTTCAGCTTCACAGACGCTTCTCGACGACCCTCGACGTTTTCGCTAACTCGATCGCTATTTCATCCCGTAGCATCTTCTAAAGTCATTCACTTTACTTTCCACGTTCCGTTCGAGCTTAAGATTCGCAGCTTCTAAGTCATCAAATAGCTTTTCATTCACTTTCCTCGGCTCATTAAATTTCTCTTCAGTCCCTTCGTGAGTTCACCAACCGGCACAGAGGTTGTTTGAGAATAGCGGAAAAAAAAAATTGCATGCAGTTAATGCAATACTAAATCTAACCATAGTACATAACATCGTTAAATGAACCTGTATAATTAATCAACGGATTGTGAATTTGGCACATTAGTTCTACTCATTCCTCTCTCTGGGTACTTCGTTATCACTGTCTTTTTGTGCAGCATATAAAAATCAGGCTAATATTTCAAAGAAAGAAGCAGTTAAGAGCGTCGAGTTGCAAGTCTGGCAGCTATTTGGTGCGTTCTGAAGTAGTTAGAGGACACACGATTTGAGTTTTCATGAAACACATTTATTCAAAAATAGCCACAAAGAATTATGGGTGGACATTCTGAAGATATACTTAAGTTGTGCCTGAACACGAAATAAACTAATCTGATCTGGCAAGAAGAAATTACATAGCGCAATTTAACTATGCATACGTGAGGGAAAAGAGAGGAAAGGGAACAGAAACATATGACTTCAGTTATCCAATCAAGCTTCACACGAAAACGACGAAATTCAGAGGAACATTACCTGCATTGCGTGCATGCACTAACATCAAAGGGGTTTACACCAATTGAAACATCTTGTTACAGCAAATACACCACCTGAGAATTCACGCAAGCATCATGAAAAGAAGTCACCTGAGTTGCACATCCAACTGTTTCAAACAGATGTGAGTGAAAATCGCTAAATGTATAAATCAATGAGAGTACACCACTGTAACAACGAATAGATCATGAATCACACCGAATTCATAATAAAACCATCAAGGCGGAAGGCCCCAATGATTCGAGAAACATATGGCCCCCATTAAACAAAGGCAGCTGCTACACGTTCCCACAAAACACGGAAATGCAGTAACGCAAATATTCACCCATCACTTATCAGTTAAAATAACACGGACCAACTATTGAGATTCAGTAATAGAGCGCAACGCTCACAGAATAAAGACAACTCGAGATCACAGCAGAAAATAGAACATGCGATAAACTACAATACATAAAAAGAAATATCGCACATACACGATAACACAAGTTCTGTCATATTCACAAAGCTTTAAAGCACATTAACTCAGGCTAACCATATCCCGTAGAGCGCATTGACACAACAATAGTAGAAAGGAACAAAGCAAACTCCGGACACTGACAAAATCATAGACTCAAGCATCCTATTAAGAGCAATATAAAGCAAGAAGTAATCGAAACACTTCATTCAGGCCAAGAGCTTTTCCGAACGGCTCCACGCATGAAGACCGCGTTTGAAGCTACGACCTATCTCATCACTGGCAGGAGAGGGCTCACTTAAGAGCACAGCTACATCCACCGAGTTCAGTCCGGAACCGCGCGACTGCTACGGTTGCAGGTTCGAATCCTGCCTCGGGCATGGATGTGTGTGATGTCCTTAGGTTAGTTAGGTTTAAGTAATTCTAAGTTCTTGGGGACTGATGACCTCAGAAGTTACGTCCCATAGCGCTCAGAGCCATACATCCACCGACAGCCACCGCTCGGCTCGGAGCGCATGGAAAGCCCACACGGGAAACGGACAATACCAACTTGACAACCACGAAGGTGTCGAACAGCACCGATAGACCTCTTTGCCCACGTAAGAGGTACAAAACTGGTTATCCTGTGCTTCTAGCAGACGAAAAGCAGCTCAAGTACCAAATGCAAGACAAACCTGAAAAGACACATAAAAAGACCTGGTCACACAAGATAGGCTAATGGACGAACTTTATAAATATGGGTCTCGATTACACATGGAATATAAATGGATCACTTAAGGTACTGACATACTGATGCGCAGAACGAGTTGCTTGCACTTAACGTCAGATTATCACTGAAACTTCTCAGTCCTTCTGGGACAGTTAGTAGAACCAACTGCAGACAAACAGAATCAAACAGGGCAACAGTCTTATCAAGCGACTCTACACAGACATTTCAACATATCATAAACACACTAATTATAATCCTTCATGCAGTGATTTATGCGTTTCCTCCTGTTGAGTTACGGGGTACTTTTAATGATATGAGCGTCCACTATCTACATCTATATGTACATGGGTAGACTGCAAATCACACTTAAGTGCTTGGCAGAGGGTTTATCGAACCACCTTCACAATAATTCTCTATTATTCCAATCTCGAACAGCGTGGTGGAATAACTAACACGTATATCTGTCAGTGCGAGCTCTTATTTCCCTTATTTTACTATGATGATCTTTTCTCCCTATGTAGGTCAGCGTTAACAAAATATTTTCACGTTCGGAGAAGAAAGTTAATGACTGAAATTCCGTGAGAAGATTCCGCCGCAACGAAAAACGCCTTCGTTTTGATGACGTCCTCCCCTAACTGTGTATCATGCAGTGACACTCTCTCCCCTATTCCATATTAATACAAAACGAGCAGCGCTTCATTGAAGTTTCTCGATGTACTCCGTTAATTCCATCTGGTATCAATTCCACACCGCGCAGCAGTACTTCGAAAGGAGACGGACAAGCACAGTGTAGCTAGACTCATCAGTAGATCTGTTACATATTTCAACTGTTCCGCCAAATAAACGCAGTCTTTGGTTTCTCTTCCCCGCATCATTTTCTCTCTCTTCTCTCCACTTAAGTAGTTCGTAACTGTAATTCTTAGGTATTAATTTAAAATTACGGCTTTTAGATTTGATTTATCGTGTAGCCGATGTTTAACGGATTCCTAGTAGCACTCTTGCGGATAACCCCACACTTTTCATAGCGTTGCGCTAATTGCCAACTGCCAACTTTCGAACCATACAGATATCTTTACTAAATTGTTTTGCAACTGATTTCGATCTTCTGATGACTTTACTAGACATTACCTACAAACAGTGATCGTAGATGGCAGCTACTCATGATCGCAACAGAGTTTCACTGGACACGGGGAGAAGAACATTTTTCCATAACACATCCGTCAGTAGTTCTCTTTGATGAACAGGATGTGCTTCACTTCAGCAACTGCTTCATTTCTGCACTACAATAGGGTGTCTCACGGAGACCTAGGAGCTATAAAGAGCTTGGAAAATCCCTGTCGGCTAGTCTCATAGTCTTTAAACCGGAGATGCTTATTTTGCTGTAATTGGTTTTGTGGAACCGAGAATTCATGCAGACTTTTCCCCATGGGAGTAATGTCTCAAACTTTCTACGCTTTGATCGATCCCTGGAAGACCAGTAGTAGGTTCCGAAGCACATCTGGAGGCATTCTGTAATCTGTTGACCTTCAGAGTGTTGATGAAACACAAAAATTGCATCGGGATTGAATACTACATGCACAATGCGGACTTTTCTCCATGGGAGTAATGTCTCAAACTATCTACACTTTGATATGTTCCTGGGAGACCAGTAGTAGATTCCGAAGCACATTTGGAGGCATTCTGTAATTTGTGGACCTTCAGAGTGTTGATGAAACACAGAAATTGCATCGGGATTGAATACAACAGGCACCATGCGGACTTTTCTCCATGTGAGTAAAGTGTCAAAATGTCTACGCTTTGATCGATTCCTGGGAGACCCGTAGTAGTTTCCGAAGCCCATCTGGAGGCATTCTGTAATATGTGGAACTTCAGAGTGTTGATGAAACAAGAAATTGCATCGGGATTGAGTTCAACAGGCACCATGCGGACTTTTCTCCATTGGAGTAATGTTTCAAACAGTCTACGCTTTGATCGTTCACTGGCAGACCAATAGTGGTTTCCGAAGCACATCTGGAGGCACTCTGTAATCTGTGGACCTTCAGGGTGTTGATGAAACACAGAGATGGCATCGAGATTGAATAAAACTGGCACCATGCGGAGTTTTCCCCAGGGGAGTAATGTATCAAAGTGTCTATGCTTTGATCGATTCCTGGGAGACCAGTAGTGGTTTCCTAATCCCATCTGGAGGCATTCTGTAATCTTTGGTTCTTCAGAGTGTTGATGAAACACAGAAATTGCATCGGGTTTGAATACAACAGGCACCATGTGGACTTTTCCCATGGGAGTAATGTCTCAAAATGTCTACGTTCTGAACGTTCCCTGGCTGACCAGCAGTAGTTTCGGAATCGCATCTGGATGAATTATGTAATCTGTGGACCTTCAGAGTGTTGATGAAACACAGAAATTGCATCGAGATTCAATACAACAGAACCATGCGGACTTTTCTCCATGGGAGTAATGTCTTAAACTGTCTACGCTTTGATCGTTCCCTGGAAGACTAGTAGTAGTTTCCGAAGTACATCTGGAGGCATTCTGTAATCTGTTGATATTCAGTGTGTTGATGAAACCCAGAAAATGCATGGGGATTGAATACAAAAGCCTCCACACCCACGTTTCTTTACGGGAGTAATGTCTCAAACTGTCTACGCTTAGATATTTCCCTCTAGGACCAGCAGTTGTTTCTGAAGGACATCTGGAGGCATTCTGTGATCTGCGGACCTTCAGAATGTTGTTGAAACACAAAAATTGCATCGCGATTGAATACAACAGGTACCATGCGGACTTTTCTCCATGGGAGTAATGACTCAAATTGTCTCCGCTTTGATGGTCCTCATGAAGACCAGTATTAGTTTCCAAAGCACATCTGGAGACATTGTGTAATTTGTGGACCTTCAGAGTGTTGATGGAAGATAGAAATTTCATCGCAATTGAAAACAACAGGCACCATGCGTACTTTTCTGGATGGGAGTCATGTCTCAAATTGCCTACGCAATGATCGTTCCCTGGAAGACCAGTAGTAGTTTCGGAAAGCAAATCTTGAGGCTTTCTATAATCTGTGGACCTTCAGAGTGTTGGTGAAACACAGAAATTGCATCGAGATGGAATATAACATTCACCATGCGGACTTCTCTCCATGGGAGTAATATCTCAAACTGTCTATGCTTTGATCGCACCCTGGAAGACCAGTAGTAGTTTCCGAAGCACATCTGGACTCATTCTGCAATCTGTTGATCTTCAGTGTGTTGATGAAACACAGAAATTGCATCGGGATTGAATACAAAAGCCTCCATACCCACGTTTCTTCATGGGATTAATGTCTCAAACCGTCTACGCTTTGATGGTTCCCTGGAAGACTAGTGGTAGTTACCGAAGCACATCTGGAGGCATTCAGTAATCTTTGGACCTTCAGAGTGTTGATGAAACACAGAAATTGAATCGGCATTGAATACTACCGGCACCATGCGGACATTACTCCATGGGAGTAATGTCTCAAATTGTCTACGCTTTGATCGTTCCGTGGAAGAACCAGTAGTAGTTTCCAAAGCACATCTGGAGGCATTCAGTAGCCTTTGGACCTTCTGAGTGTTGATGAAACACTGAAATTACATCGAGATTTAATACAACAGGCACCATGCGGAATCTTCTCCATGGGAATAATGTCTCAAACTGTCTACGCTTTGATCGATTCCTGGGAGACTAGTCATGGTTTCCGAAGCCCATCTGGAGGAATTCTGTAAGCTTTCGACCTTCAGAGTGTTGATGAAACACAAAAATTGCATCGTGATGGAAACAACATTCACCATGCGGACTTTTCTCCCTGGGAGTAATGTCTCAAACTGTCTACGCTTTGATTGTTCCCTGGAAGACTAGTAGCAATTTCCGAAGCAGATCTGGAGGCATTCTGTAATCTGTGGACCTTCAGAGTGTTGATGAAAACAGAAATTGCATCGTAAGGGAATACAACATTCACCATGCGGACTTTTCTCCATGGGAGTAATGTCTTGAACTGTCTTCGCTTTGATCGTTCCCTGGAAGACCAGTAGTAGTTTCCCAAGCAAATCTGGGGGCATTCAATTATCTGTGGACCTTCAGAGTGTTGATGAAACGTAGAAATTGCATCGACCTTGAATACAACATTCACCATGCAGACTTTTCTCCATGCAGTAATACTGAAATTGTCTACCCTTTGATCGTTCCCTGGAAGTCAGTAGTAGTTTCCGAAGCACATCTGGACCCATTCTGTAATCTGTTGACCTTCAGTGTGTTGATGAAACAAAGAAATTGCATCGGGATTGAATACAAACGTCTCCATACGCACGTTTCTTCATGGGAGTAATTATCAAACTGTCTACGCTTAGATATTTCCCTGTAGGACCAGTAGTAGTTTCCGAAGCACATCTGGAGGCACTCTGTAATCTGTGGATCTTCAGAGTGATGATGAAACACAGAAATTGCATCGAGATTGAATACAACAGTCACCATGCGGACATTTCTCCATGGGAGTAATGTTTTAAACTGTCTACGCTTTGATCGTTCCCTGGAAGACTCGTAGTAGTTTCCGAAGCACATCTGGAGGCATTCAGTAATCTTTGGACATTCAGAGTGTTGATGAAACAAATAAAATGCATCATGATTGAATACAACAGGCACAATGCGAACGTTTTTGCATGGGAGTAATCTCTCAAATTGACTACGCTCTGATTGATTCCTGGGAGACCAGTAGAGGTTTCCGAGGCCCATCTGGAGGCATTCTGTAATCTGTGGACCTTCAGAGTGTTTATGAAACAAAGAAATTGCATCGAGATTGAATACAACAGTCACCATGCGGACTTTTCTCCATGGGAGTAATGTCTCAAACTTTCTACGCTTTGATAATTTCCTGGAGGACAATTAGTAGTTTCCGAAGCACATCTGGAGGCATTATGTAATCTGTGGATCTTCAGAGTGTTGATGAAACACAGAAGTTGCATCGGGTTTGAATACAACAGGCACCATGCTTACTTTTCTCCATGGGAGTAATGTCTCAAACTGTCTACGCTTTGATCATTCCCTGGAGGACCAGTAGTAGTTTCCTAAGAACATCTGTAGGCATTATGTAATCTGTGGACCTTCAGAGTGTTGATGAAAAAAATACATTGCTTCGGGATTGAATAATACATTCCCCATGAGGACTTTTCTCAATGGGAGTAATGTCTCAAAATGTCTCCGCTTGGATCGTTCCCTGGAAGACCACTAGTAGTTTCCCAAGCAAATCTGGAGGCATTCTATTATCTGTGGACCTTTAGAGTGTTGATGAAACACAGAAATTGCATCGGGATGGAATACAACATTCATCATGCGGACTCTTCTCCATGGGAGTAATGTCTCAAATTGCCTACACTTTCATTGATTCCTGGGAGACCAGTAGTAGTTTACGAAGCACATCTGGAGGTATGCTGTAATCTTCCGACCTTCAGAGTGTTGATGAAACAAATAAATTGCTTCGGGATTGAATACAACATTATCCATGAGGACTTTTCTCTATGGGAGTAATGTCTCAAACTGTCTCCGCTTGGATCGTTCCCTGGAGGACCAGTAGTAGTTTCCGAAGTACATCTGGGCTCATTCTGTAATCTGTTGATCATCAGTGTGTAGATGAAACACAGAAATTGCATCGGGATTGAATACAAAAGCCTCCATACCCACGTTTCTTCATGGGAGTAATGTCTCAACTCTGTCTACGCTTAGATATTTCCCTGTAGGATCAGTAGTAGTTTCCGAAATACATCTGGAGGCATTCTATAATCTGTGGACCTTCAGAGTGTTGGTGAAACATAGAAACTGCATTGTCATTAAATACAACAGGCACCATGCTTACTTTTCTCCATGGGAGTAATGTCTCAAACTGTCTACGCTTTGATCGTTCCCTGGAAGACCAGTAGTAGTTTCCGAAGCACATCTGAAGGCATTCAGTAATCTTAGGACATTCAGAGTGTTGATGAAACACAGAAATTGCATCGGCATTGAATACAACAGCACCATGCGGACTTCTCTCCATGTTAGTATTGTCTCAAATTGTCTACGCTTTGATCGTTCCCTGGAAAACCAATAGTAGTTTCCGAAGCACATCTGGAGGCATTCTGTAATCTGTGGACCTTCAGAGTGTTGACGAAAGATAGAAATTGCATCGGGATAGAATACAACAGGCACCATGCGGACTATACTCCATGGGAGTAATGTTTCAAACTGTCTACGCTTTGATCGATTCCTGGGAGACCAGTCGTAGATTCCGAAACACATGTCGATTCATTCATTAATCTGTGGACCTTCAGAGTGTTGATGAAACACAGAAATTGCATCGGGATTGAATACAACAGGCGCCATGCGTACTTTTCTCCATGGGAGTAATGTCCCAAACTGTCTATGTTTTGATCGTTCCCTGGAAGACCGGTAGTAGTTTCCGAAGCACATCTGGACTCATTCTGTAAACTGTTGACCTTCAGTGTGTTGATGAAACACAGAAATTGCATAGGGATTGAATAAAAAAGCCACCATACGCACGTTTCTTCATGGGAGTAATGTCTCAAACTGGATACGCTTAGATATTTCCAGGTAGGACTAGTTGTAGTTTCCGGAGCACATCTGGAAGCATTCACTTATCTTTGGACCTTCAGAGTGTTGATGAAACGCAGAAATTGCATCGGGATTAAATACAACAGGCACCATGCGGACTTTTCTCCATGGGAGTAATGTCTCAAACTGTCTACGCTTTGATCGTTCCCTGGAAGACTAGTAGTAGTTTCCAAAGCACATCTGGACTCATTCTGTAATCTGTTGATCATCAGTGTGTTGATGAAACACAGAAATTGCATCGGGTTAGAAACCAACAGGCACCATGCTTACTTTTCTCCATGGGAGTAATGTCTCAAACTGTCTACGCTTTGATCGTTCCCTGGAATACTCGTAGTAGTTTCCGAAGCACATCTGGACTCATTCTGTAATCTGTTGATCATCAGTGTGTTGATGAAACACAGAAATTGCATCGGGATTGAATACAACATTCATCATGCGGACTTTTCCCCATGGGAGTAATGTCTCAAACTGTCTACGCTTTGATTGATTCCTGGGAGACCAGTAGTAGTTTCCGAAGCACATCTGGGGCATGCTGTAATCTTCCGACCTTCAGAGTGTTGATGAAACACAGTAATTGCATCGAGATTGAATAGAACATGCACCAATGCGGACTTTTCTACATGGGAGTAATGTCTCAAACTCTCTACGCTTTGATCATTCCCTGGAGGACCAGTAGTAGTTTCCAAAGCACATCTGTAGGCATTATGTAATCTGTGGACCTTCAGAGTGTTGATGAAACAAATAAATTGCTTCGGGATTGTATACAACACTCCCCATGAGGACTTTTCTCCATTGGAGTAATGTCTGAAACTGTCTCCGCCTGGATCGTTCCCTGGAAGACCACTAGTAGTTTCCAAAGCAAATCTGGACCCATTCTATTATCTGTGGACCTTCAGAGTTTGATGAAACACAGAAATTACATCGAGATGGAATACAACATTCACCATGCGGACTTTTCTCCATGGGAGAAATGTCTCAAACTGTGCACGCTTTGATCGTTCCCTGGAAGACCAGTAGTAGTTTCCAAAGCACAACTGGAGGCATTCTGTAAACGGTGGACCTTCAGAGTGTTGATGAAACACAGAAATTGAATCGGGATTTAATACAACAGGCACCATGCCGACTTTTCCCCATTGGAGTCATGTCTCAAATTGCCTACGCAATGATCGTTCCCTGGGAGAGCAGTAGTAGTTTCCCAAGCAAATCTGGAGGCATTGTATAATCTGTGGATCTTCAGAGTGTTGGTGAAACACAGAAATTGCATCGAGATGGAATACAACATTCGCCATGCGGACTTATCTCCATGGGAGTAATGTCTCAATCTGTCTATGCTTTGATCGTTCCCTGGAAGAACAGTAGTAGTTTCCGAAGCACATCTGGACTCATTCTGTAATCTGTTGATCTTCAGTGTGTTGATGAAACACAGAAATTGCATCGGGATTGAATACAAAAGCCTCCATACCCACGTTTCTTCATGGGAGTAATGTCTCATCTCTGTCTACGCTTAGATATTTCCCTGTAGGATCAGTAATAGTTTCCGAAATACATCTGGAGGCATTCTATAATCTGTGGCCCTACAGAGTGTTGGTGAAACATAGAAATTGCATTGTGATTAAATACAACAGGCACCATGCTTACTTCTCTCCATGGGAGTAATGTCTCAAACTGTCTACGCTTTCATCGTTCCCTGGAAGACTAGTTGTAGTTACCGAAGCACATCTGGAGGCATTCAGTATTCTTTGGACCTTCAGAGTGTTGATGAAACACAGAAATTGCATCGGGATTAAATACAACAGGCACCATGCGGACTTTTCTCCATGGGAGTATTGTCTCAAACTGTCTACGCTTTGATCGTTCCCTGGAAAACCAGTAGTAGTTTCCGAAGCACATCTGGAGGCATTCAGTAATCTTAGGACATTCAGAGTGTTGATGAAACACAGAAATTGCATCGGCATTGAATACAACAGGCACCATGCCGACTTTTCTCCATGGGAGTATTGTCTCAAACTTTCTACGCTTTGATCGTTCCCTGGAAAACCAGTAGTAGTTTCCGAAGCACATCTGGAGGCATTCTGTAATCTGTGGACCTTCAGAGTGTTGATGAAAGATAGAAATTGCATCGGGATAGAATACAACAGGCAACATGCGGACTTTACTCCATGGGAGTAATGTCTCAAAGTGTCTACGCTTTGATCGATTCCTGGGAGACATGTCGTAGATTCCGAAGCACATGTCGAGGCATTCATTAATCTGTGGAACTTCAGTGTGTTGATGAAACACAGAAATTGCATCGGGATTGAGTACAACAGGCGCCATGCGGACTTTTCTCCATGGGAGTAATATCTCAAACTGTCTACGTTTTGATCGTTCCCTGGAAGAACCAGTAGTAGTATCCAAAGTACATCTGGAGGCATTCAGTAATCGTTGGACCTTCAGAGTTTTGATGAAACACCGAAACTGAATCGGGATTGAATACAACAGGCACCATGCGGACGTTTCTCCATGGGAGGAATGTCTGAAGCTGTCTACGATTAAATATTTCCCTGGAGGACCAGTACTAGTTTCAAAAGCACATCTGGAGGCATTCTATAATCTGTGGACTTTCAGAGTGTTGGTTAGACACAGAAATAGCATCGTGATGGAATACAACATTCACCATGCGGACTTTTCTCCATGGGAGTAATGTCTCATATAGTCTACGCTTTGATCGTTCCCTGGAAGACTAGTAGTAGTTTCCAAGGCACAACTCGAGGCATTCTGTAATCGGTGGATCTTCAGAGTGTTGATGAAACACAGAAATTGCATCGGGATTGAATACAACATTCACTATGCGGACTTTTCTCCATGCTAGAAATGTCTCAAACTGTCTATGCTTTGATCGTTCCCTGGAAGACTAGTAGTAGTTTCCGAAGCACATCTGGACTAATTCTGTAATCTCTAGACCTTCAGTGTGTTGATGAAACACAGAAATTGCATCGGGATTGAATACAAAAGCCTCCATGCGCACGTTTCTTCATGGGAGTAATGTCTCAAACTGTCTACACTTTGATATGTTCCTGGCAGACCAGTAGTAGTTTCCGAACCACAGCTGGAGGCATTCTGTAATCCTTGGACCTTCAGAGTGTTGATGAAACACAGAAATTGCATCGAGATGGTATACAACATTCACCATGCGGACTTTTCTCCATGGGAGGAATGTCTCAAACTGTCTACGCTTAGGTATTTCCCTATAGGACTAGTAGTAATTTCTGAAGCTCATCTGGAGGCACTCTGTAATCTGTGGACCTTCAGAGTGTTGATGAAACACAGAAATTGCATCGGGATTGAATATAACAGGCACCATGCGGAATTTTCTCCATGGGTGTAATGTCTCAAACTGTCTACGCTTTGATCGACTCCTGGGAGACATGTCGTAGATTCCGAAGCACATGTGCAGGCATTCTGTAATCTGTGGACCTTCAGAGTGTTGATGAAACACAGAAATAGCATCGGGAATGAATACAACAGGCGCCATGCGGACTTTTCTCCATGGGAGTAATGTCTCAAACTGTCTACGCTTTGATCGTTCCCTTGAAGACCAGTACTAGTTTCCGAACCACATCTGGAGGCATTCTGTAATCAGTGGACCTTCAGTGTGTTGATGAAACACAGAAATTGCATCGGGATTGAATACAACAGGCACCATCCAGATGTTTCTCCATGGAAGGAGGGTCTGAAGCTGTCTACGCTTAGATATTTCCCTGTAGGACCAGTAGTAGTTTCCGAAATACATCTCGAGGCATTCTACAATCTGTGGACCTTCAGAGTGTTGATGAAAGATAGAAATTGCATCGGGATTGAATACAACAGGCAGCATGCGGACTTTTCTCCATGGTTGGAGAGGAATGAAGAAAATTGTGAAGTAGAGGTAGGTGAGAACCAATGATAATGCAACACATAGTCTGTGACAATGGCAAAAAAGAAGAGAGACGGTGTGTCAGTGAGAAGATACAGCAGCAGTAGGAAGGAGTGAAACAGATAGTATCAGTAATATAGAGCAAGGCAGAGACAGTGACAGCAAGAGGAAATACTACTACTACTACTACTACTACTACTACTACTACTAGTAGTAGTAGTAGTAGTTGTAGTAGTAGTAGTGAGTGAGTGAGAATGGGCAAGCCATGGTGAGGGGTATGAGTGATATATTAGTGAGAAGAGAACAAGTATATTTGTGTACCAAAAGTGTTGGGAAATTTTTGGGAAGGTGCTGGGTAAAGTAGGATGAGGCAGCTGGAATCAGATTTTTCAGTCAATTATTTATAAAGGAGCATACACACTTATTTGTGCTTAGAGAGGAGCATTTTCCCATTGGTAGATGAAACACTCAAAAAATATTACGTGTAACTGAAGCAAGTCATCAGGTTCTTCCATTTTCTCCCTATATAACACTTAAAATGCTGAGATGAAGTGGGAGATATGATACTGCGCAAAGAGTTTGACAGAGCACTGAAAGACCTAAGTTGAAACAAGGCCCTGGGAGTTGGCAACATTGCATTAGAACTACTGACAGCCTTAGGAGAGCCAGTCCTGACAAAACTCTACCATCTGGTGAGCAAAATGTATGAGACAGGTGAAATACCCTCAGACTTCAAGAAGAATATAATAATTCCAATCCCAAAGAAAACAGGTGTTGACAGATGTGAAAATTACCGAACTATAAGTTCAATAAGTCACAGCTGCAAAATACTAACGAGAATTCTTTACGGATGAATGGAAAAACTGGTAGAAGCTGACCTCGGGGAAGATCAGTTCGGATTCCGTAGAAATATTGGAACACGTGCAGCAACACTGACCCTATGACTTATCTTAGAAGCTACATTAAGAAAAGGCAAACCTGTGTTTATAGCATTTCTAGACTTGGAAAAAGCTTTTGACAATGTTGGCTGGAATACAGGGAGTCATTTCTGAAAGTATTTGTATGGAGTGTAGCTTTGTATGGAAGTGAAACATGGATGATAAATAGTTGGACAAGAAGAGAATAGAAGCTTTCGAAATGTGGTGCTACAGAAGAATGCTGAAGATTAGATGGGTAGATCACATTACTAATGCGGAGGTATTGCATACAATTGGAGAGAAGAGGAGTTTGTGGCACAGCTGGACTAGAAGTAGGGATTGGTTGGTAGGACATGTACTTAGGCATCAAGGGATCACCAATTTAGTATTGGAGGGCAGTGTGGAGGGTAAAAATCATAGTGGGAGACCTAGAGATTAATACACTAAGCAGATTCAGAAGGGTGTAGGCTACAGTATGTACTGGGAGATGAAGAAGCTTGCACAGGATAGAGTAGCATGGAGAGCTGCATCAAACCAGTCTCAGGACTGAAGATCACAACAACAACAACAACAACAACAACAACAACACTAAAAATCTTGAAAACGGCTTAATGTTTTTCCCCATTTGTGTGTTATTATTAGTGTATCAAAGAAATAAAAGAAGAAACTACTCCGTCTTCATCAGTGACCCATTATAAAGTTAGTTAGTTGCTCATTCCATGGACAATTTTACATGACAGATTGTAATGATGTGGAGAAAGTCATTTTACATTGAAATTCCAAGTTAATTTGTACATATAATTACTTTCTGATCATTTCCTAGTTTGTGTTTTTTCTTTATTATTTACAAAAAGAAATGTGTGTTCAGATTTAAGTTAGTAATTCCTGTTCACCATAGTATCCTTTGCATCACATATATGATGTAGGTATTGTCATAATTAGATACAGCATACATACATCACAATTCTAGATGTTAATATAACTAATATGAAATTAACATTATACAATGTGTTTAAAAAATTTCATAATGGACTAATGGATTGGTATTAGATGTGCCCTATAACAATTCTGACATACAAGCAGTACACTTCAAGAAACAAGAATATACAAACAATATTTAATATTTACAATGAGAACAGCATGTTTGAATGACACTGAAAAGAAAACAAGAGGTTATTAGTCATCAAGGAATTCAAAATACTCATCCATGATATAGAAACATTAATTTAATACTTAAGTTTTATTTCTGACTTAAATTTTTTGTCATCCATAATTCCCTTGATCTAAATTGACAGTGTGTTATACAGCTTTATTCCATAATGGCTCAACCTGTTTTGAGTTTTTGTTTTTATTTTTCTACATGCAGATTCTTCCTGATGTGTGTTGTACTTCTGTAAATCTGAATTCATATGTCAATTACTTGTGTGTGTACTTCTATCAGACATACTTTTGAATATGAACAACAATGGTACTGTAAGTATTATTAACTGCATGAATAAGGGCTTGCAGTGTGTTTGTGGAGAGCTGTATTTAATAATTTTAATGACATTTTCCTGTCATTTCAAAGTATCTGGAAGTGAGGTTTTTTGACACCTCAGAACATTCTTCTATAAGATGCAGCAGACTGGAAATAAGCAAAATACACTAACGGTGTACATTGTTTGCAACAAATTCCATAAATTATGCTCGGTGCAAAACATGCAGAATTGAGTTTTTTGGATATGTAAATGCAATGGCTTTTCCAGCTGAAGACATGGCCAGTGTGCATGCCCAATAATTCTGTAAACTTTACTTTCTCTATTTCATGGTCACTCAATAAAAACTGGAGGATATACTTCTCATTTCCTTTACTGTACTGTAGGTAATTTATTTTATTTAAATTAAATGTTAACTTATTAGGAAGAAACCACTGCAGCACGGAATTCACAACATTTTCAGCAGTAATAGATAAGGATTTTCCATCATCACCAAATTATGGTTGTATGGTCTGCAAATAACATCATTTTTGACAAACTGTTTGGGCTTTTAATGTCAATTATATAGATCAGAAATTATAGGTGGGGCCATGAACAGTACCCTACAGGACACCTGTTGCCACCCTCTTAGCATCTGATAGCCACTTTATTTTTTGCCTGTTTTGAGACCCTGTGAGTTCCAAAACCTGTGTTCTATGTTGTAGATAGGATTAAGTTAGTTCCTTGCCAATATCTTTGATGCTATAGCTTCCAGTTTCTAATGGAGTATTTAGTGGTTCACTGTATCAAAGGCATTGATAAGATCTTGGTTGATTCCTACAACACTTTTGTTATGGTCTAAATTCCTTCTGGCTCCTTCATGAGACTTGTATGGCTCCTGTGTTATAACCTGTATGAAAGCTGTGTTGATTACAATTCAGAAGATTGGAGGTGTCGAGATAGCTTATGATCCTGATTTTCATCAACTTCCTAAAGATTTATGAAAGAGATTGAAGGAGGGACATATGTCTGCAGTTTTCTACCTAGCATGAATACCCATTTTTGAACAGAGCTCTAACCTTAGAAATTTTCATCCTCTGTGTGAACACACCTTCACTGAATGAGAAATTGGCAGTATGTACCAGTGGCTACAAAATTTGTGGAGCAACTTTTTTATTTGTGACACTTTATCCATTTCTGCAGACATTTTTGGCCTCAGACTATTAATTACTTCCACATTTCATATTCATTAGTGGAACTTATTCTCCTACTGATGCCTACTTTTGTGCTGTTATTTTCTTTTGTTTCTTAATGTTCATAATAGTTTCTCAAGTACACTTAGAAAGTAGTTAATAATGTAATTGAGCAATGCTTCTTTTTTTAGTTGATTGTTATCTCCAGATATAAGTATAGTCTCCTGTTCCTTACTGCTTTTCCCAGTTCTCTTTAACAATTTACCATGTTCTGCTTGATTCATTGTCTGACTCCCTTACCAATCTATAATTATGTAATATGTATGCTACATTAATTATCCTTTTTATACACTTACATTTGCAGTTTCATACTTTTTTTTCCTTTTTAGTGTCAGAAAAAATTTTCACTTCAGTGTAGAAATTTCTCAGTGTGTGTTTGTAAGTGTATGTGAGCTGACTCTCATGAATCTTTATAGACAGCACATTTCCAGATCTATCATGGAAAGAGAGAACATGTCATTTGTATTTGTTTGTGGCAATACGTATGCCGAGGATTGGTCAGTCACTGTGGTAGTAAACTGGTGGCAGTTTTCAGGGGAGAAAATTCTTTTGTACCTATGATGTACTATTGTTGTATTTACGGGAAGTGTGAAAACTGTAATAAGTGCATTGTGGTCAGATAAGCCTAGGTCAATGTTCCTTACTTCTATATCTGAGGTTTCTAGATTTGAAGATGTATTGTCTATGAAACTTTTTGAAGAGTTTGTTAGCATAGCTGGGATATTTATACACATGCCGGAAAAGTTTTGCATCATCCCAGTTCCAAGAACTCCTGAAGATAGATGTTGACTGTGGATATTGTATTACAGACACAGTCCCTTTGACTGTTAAGAGATGTCACTAAACCCACCCAAAGATGTATACAACCATGCATGAGCAGCACCTCTTAGACGGAGGGGCTCCAACAGCCAATAAGTTCGAGTCATTCCACCTGGAAGGTGGTAGACAGCTCATGTTGTCTGAAGTTCAGCCATGCCTAGATGGCCAATACTGTGGTTTGATCACATCCACTTAGTTACTTTGTGCTAGGAAGGGCTCTCAACAGGGGAAGTGTCCAGGCATCTCGAAGTGAACCAAAGTGATAGTGTTCAAATATAGAGGACATACAGAGATACAGGAACTACTGATGACAATCCCCGCTCAAGCCACCCAAGGGCTACTACTGCAGTGGATGACTGCTAGCTATGGCTTGTGGCTCATAGGAACCCTGACAGCAATGCCAGAATAATGCTTTTTGTGCAGCCACAGGATGTTGTGTTATGACTCAAACTGTGCACAACAGGCTGCATGATGGGCAACTCCACTCCTGACATCCATGGTGAGGTTAATTTTTGCAACCATGACAACATGCAGTGTCTTACAGATGGGTCCGACAACATGCTGAACAGGCCACTCAGGATTGGCATCACATTCTCTTCACTAATGAGTATCAAATACGCCTTCAACCACACAATCGTTGGAGATGTGTTTAGAGGCAACACGGTGAAGCTGAACACCTAAGACACACTGTCCAGCAGGTGTAGTTTCACTATGTGGGGCTGATGTATGTTGCTGCTGGTCATGGAAGGCATCATAATGGCTGTATGATACATGAATGCCATTCTCCAACCAATAGTGCAATGATATCCTCAGCATATTCGTGAGGCATTAATTGTTGTGGATGAGAATTCATACCCCCATGAATGACTTCCTTCAGGATAATTATATTGTTTAACTAGAGTGGCCAGCATGCTCTCCAGACAGAACCCATCAAACTTGTCTGGGATGGATTGAAAATGGCTGTTTATGGATAACATGACCCGCCAACCACTCTTGGGGATCTATGCCAAATCGCCGTTGAGGACTGCGACAATCAGGACCAACAGTGCCTTGATGAACTTGTGGATGGTATGCCATGACAAATACAGGCATGCATCAATGCAAGTGGATGTGCTATTGGGTATTAGAGGTACCAGTGTATACAGAAATATGGACCCCCACCTGTGAAGGTATAACTGTATAGTGGTACAACATGCAGTGTGTGGTTTTTATGAGCAATAAAAAGGGCATAAATGTTGTTTTCTATTCCAGTTTTCTGTACAGGTTCTCTACTCTCCAACTCTAGGGAATGAGGTTATGCAAAACATTTTTGATGTGTGTATTAGAATAAAAGTTGAAACTACATAGAAAATTAAGGAACGGAATTTTAATTGCACTGTGTACCAACATATTGACATTATAAAGTCCCAAGATACAATTATTGACTTTTTCTCACCACATAAGATGCTCAGTCTAACTTATAAAAATGTCTGGATCACAGATCTTGTTTCTAGAACACTTTCACAGCTGCCACACTTTCTATACCAAGAAGTCCCTTCCATACAGCCTAGTCATCCATGGCTGTTGCATCAGTAGTGATGAGCAGTTCCTCTGAAAATATGCTGAGGATCTCACTGAGGCCTTCACAGACTGTTAATACCTTCCCAGCTTTGTAGAACAACACATCCCCGTGCCTTATTGCTCCAGTCACCCACCACCTCGCAAAGATACAGCATTCCACTCATGACATGGTAGTACAATCAGGACTGGAGCAACCATATCATATTCTCCTTCTCCCCTGCAGGTCCGGGGTTTAGAGTAGGCCCGAGGTATTCCTGCCTGTCGTACAAGGTGACTAAAAGGAGTTTCACATGTTTCAGCCCTTATGTGATGGCCTCCTGTAGGGTTTGACTTCCATTCTTCAAACTTTTCTGAAAGAATGAGCCAATTGGAGAAGGGAGCCTTGAAAGGTCCTTCGTGAATTAAGATCTTTAGACCCGTGACCACACAGGCATCGTGCTGCTGATGCCTGCACTGTTAACTCCCTGATATGCCAAGGGGTAGATGTCCATCCTCCTGGGGCACCGGGACTCCCAGCAAAGGCCATCCTATCAGATGGCAACTGTTGGGAGGGCCCCTGGTCAGAGTGGGCGGCATCAGGGTGGATGACAAACGATGAAGCGCAGTCCATCATCTCTTGCTGGTGGTGAAACACCAGCAGTTTCTAAGCTATCACAAGCACAATTCAACACACAAAAGTACAAGTAAGAGCTTAAATGTGGTCCAGGGTATCACATTTCACAGAGACATTGTTTTGCAGTCCGAAATTGAGCTGCATGCCAATTTAGAGTGACGAGGTGTAAATTTCATCCAGCATGTCCACAGGGGTCGGAAGGATAATGAGGTTGCCAGCGGTGCCTTCATATTGGCCTTTGAGGGTGATACATTGTTCAAGAAGGTCAAGGTGATGGTCTACTGGTGTGATGTAAAGACCTGTATCCATCCCCCAACTCGGTGCTTTAAGTGCTGGAAGTTCAGCAATATGTTTTCCCGCACTACTTCCAGTGTCACAAGCCAAGATTGTGGTTGCCCACCACATCACAATACTCCATGTGCACTGCCTTCCACGTGTGTCAACTGCAGAGAGCACCATTCACCTTGCTCACCTGACAGCAGGATTCTCCAGAAAGAAAGGAGAATCATGGAGTACAAGACCCTGGACTGAATGACCTACACTGAGGCTAAGAGAAAATTTGAACACATGCATTCTGTGTGTATGACATAGTCTTGCACCACCCCTACAACAGTTCTGACACCATGAGCTGTGCCAAACCAGGTCACCTCTCAGAGCTGGTAGACTCCCCTGCCCCCCTGATGTTGGAGAGCATTTCCATCCCTGTTGATCCTGCACCACCTACTTGAGGAGCAACACGACCCCCGCCCCCCCCCCCCCCGCCCCCACCGCCGCCATCATTGCGCAACAATCAAGGCTGGAGCTGGAGAAGCGTAAGTGTTCTTCAGCTTCTCTCCCTAGGAAGTGGTCCCTTGGGTCACTCCATTCCTAGGTATCTTCTAGTGGGAAACATGCTGGCCAGGGTAGTTGACTTACACCTTCTAGAGCACGTTGGGTGGCAGGGGATACATGCGGACGTGCATTGTCCTGTTGGAACAGCAAGTTCCCTTGCTGGTCTAGGAATGGTAGATCGATGGGTTCGATGACGGTTTGGATGTACCGTGCACTATTCAGTGTTCCCTCGACGATCACCAGAGGTGTACAGCCAGTGTAAGAGATTGCTCCCCACACCATGATGCTGGGTGTTGGCCCTGTGTGCCTCGGTCGTATGCAGTCCTGATTGTGGCGCTCACCTGCACGGCACCAAACACGCATACGACCATCATTGGCACCATGGCAGAAGCTACTCTCATCGCTGAAGACGACACATCTCCATTCGTCCCTCCATTCACGCCTGTCGCGACACCTCTGGAGGCTGGCAGCACGATGTTGGGGCGTGAGCGGAAGACGGCCTAACGGTGTGCGGGACCGTAGCCCAGCTTCATGGAGACGGTTGCGAATGGTCCTCGCCGATACCCCAGGAGCAACAGTGTCCCTAATTTGATGGAAGTGGCGGTGCGGTCCCCTACGGCACTGCGTAGGATCCTATGGTCTTGGCGTGCATCCGTGCATCGCTGCGGTCCGGTCCCAGGTTGACGGGCATGTGCACCTTCTGCCGACCACTGGCGACAACATCAATGTACTGTGGAGACCTCACGCCCCACGTGTTGAGCAATTCGGCGGTATGTCCACCCGGCCTCCCGCATGCCCACTATACGCCCTCGCTCAACGTCCGTCAACTGCACATACGGTTCACGTCCATGCTGTCGCGGCATGCTACCAGTGTTAAAGACTGCAATGGAGCTCCGTATGCCACGGCAAACTGGTTGACACTGACGGCGGCGATGCACAAATGCTGCGCAGCTAGCGCCATTCGACGGCTAACACCACGGTTCCTGGTGTGTCCACTGTGCCGTGCGTGTGATCATTGCTTGTACAGCCCTCTCGCAGTGTCCGGAGCAAGTATGGTGCGTCTGACACACCGGTGTCAATGTGTTCTTTTTTCCATTTCCAGGAGTGTAGATCTCACTAGACCCTCTCACATGATGGATATAAACTATTCAGGCAATAAATCAGTGGAAGCAGGTGACTGTGAGCCGTACAGTGCTTCACTGAATTTTCCGTGCCTTCCCAGTCTCACGATGTCATCGTCCAGTGGAACTGTGGTGGTTTTATCCACTGCCTGGCTGAGCTACAGCAACTGTTGAGGTTTAAACCTGGTATCTGCATTGCCCTCCAGGAAACCTGGTTCCCTGCCCTCCGTCACTATAAGGCATATTACAGCAACCACAGTGACTATAATCGATTGACAGGTGGAGTTTGCGTTTATGTTCTAAACTCAGTCTGTAGTGAACATGTGCCCCTTCAAAACTCTCTTGAAGCTGTGGCTGTCAGAATAAACATGATGCACGAAATAACTGTCTGCAATGTGTATCTTCATCTAGATGGTGCAGTACCCCTGAATGTATTAGCTGCACTAATTATTAAACTGCCTAAACCTTTCCTTCCTCGGGAGATTTTAATGCCCATAACCCCTTGTGGGGTGGTACCATAGTTACTGGGCGAGGCAGAGTTGTCGAAATTTACTGTTGCAATTTGACCTCTGACTCTTAAATACTGGGGCCACCACATGCTTCAGTGTGGCTCATGGGAGTTACTCAGCCATTGACGTATCAATCTGCAGCCCAGGACATCTCCCATCTATCCACTGAAGGGCACATGACTACCTGTGTGGTAGTGAGCACTTCCCCATCTTCCTGGCAGTGCCCCAGCATCAGGCACACAGATGCCTGCCCAGATGGGCTTTGAACAAGGCTAACTGGGTAACTTTCACCTTAGCTGTCACCGTTGAATCTCCCCCATATTGTAACATCGATGTGATGGTTGAGCAGATGACTAGCACAATTGTTTCTGTCACAGAAAACGGAATCCCTCGCTCTTTAGGGTGCCCAAGGAGTAAGGCAGTCACTTGGTGGTCGCCGCAAATCATTCAGGCAATTGAGGAGTGTCTGCATGCTTTACAGCCCGTAAGTGGCACCCTTCCCTGGAGCACATCATAGTCTTTAAATGGCTCCGTGCCAGTGTTCGCTACCTTATCGAACAACAGAAGGAGTGGTGTTGGGAGAGATAAGTCTCCACCATTGGAGGCCACATGTCTTCCAAAGTCTGGAAAAAGATCAAATGTCTCTTTGGGTACCAAGTCTCAATGGCTGTCCCTGGTGTTACCATAAATGGCGAGTTATGTACCGACACAAATGTGATTGCCAGGCACTTTGCCGGGCACTGCATTGGATAATCACCCCCCAAGGTTTCGCACACTGGAATGGTGGCTGAAAGGTAATGTACTCTAATGCACTACATGCTGTGGTGAATCCTATAATGCCCCATTTACAAAGTGGAAGCTCTTCAGTGCTCTTGCACATTGCACCGACACAGTTCCTGGGCCTGACCGCACCCACAGCCAGGTGATTAAACATATCTCATCTGACTGCAAGTGACATATAATCATCATCTTCAACCGGCTATGGTGAGATTGTCTAAAAACTCACTTGATGTTGACAGCTATCACCCCATCTGCCTCACCAATGTTCCTAAAAAGCAATGCCACAAGAGTGAGAATAAAACGGATGAAATGTGTAACACAAAACAGAAAGAAAGGAAAAGCCACAAGAATGAAGGGCACACTATGAACACTAAAAGGAACAAAAGAGGACAAGAAAACAACAGAAGAGAGTAAAACATGAAAGCAGATTACAGTGGCTGGCAACCACGAGGATAGAAAGGCAAAGCCAGTGACTCTGCAACACATTAAAATCTCAACCGTACAGCACTAGGCTGGAGGACACAGAGGGTCAAAGGATACACTAAACCCTACATATAAGTATAAAACCCACTCTCACGGATAAAATGTAAAACTAAAACTGCTGTGGAGTCACTGTGTCCAACACCGAAGGCAGGTTGGAGGGAAAGTTGACAGTCGGTCACAGAGCGGCTAAATGTGAGTAGTCCAGGAAGAGGTGGACAACTGTCATTTGGAAGCCACAGCGAGACTTAGGTGGCTTCTCGCAACAGAGTAGTTAACCATGCATTAGCCTCATATAGTCAATGTAGAGCCGGCAGAGGATGACTGATTCCCTGGGAGAGGCCTGCCTGGAAGACTTCCACACATTCATAGCCTCCTTAATGGCATGCAGTTTGTTGCGTGTGCTGTTATGCCATTCCATCTCCCAAAGCCAGAAAACCCCATGGTGTAAGACAGAATGTAGGTCAGCTTCAGAGAATGCCTATCTCCAGAAGCAGTTTCCACGTCGCCTGTTTGGGAGCCATTCCGTGGTTTTTCAGTGGACCCCAGGACACGTCATTATCCCTGGCCATGAACTTGCTGATAGGCACATGTGAGAAAACGCAAATCACCAAAATGTAAGTAGTTACTCTTTTTAAAAAAAATTGTGAATTTAACTGTTTAATAATATAAAACTAACACAACTGTATCGTTATAAATCCCACTGATGATACCTTAGAACAGGAGAATGTGAAAAGTGTATGGGATAAATAAAGTAACTAGCAGCAGGATAAGGCAGCTTTATTTACAAAACAAATTTTTATATGCTTGCTGCAGAGGATGGCCACACAAACAGACTTGTTATTCATGCCATGCCAGGCATTTCCACATGGCCCATACCAGAAATTCAGAAGATTCATCTGAACATCCATAAAACAATACAACGCACAAAATTCAACAACATATGCAAATGTAACAATCTGGTACCTAAATAATCAATGTAAAAATTAAAAACACTTCAACCACCACGCAAAAAGCAATGCATTCTGCTCAGAAAATATGGTTAAAATACGAGATAAAATCTCTAAGACTCTAAAAAACAAGAGTTAAATTATGAGTTGTATAAGACATATTTACAACTCGCAGACACCATAAATCATATGAAACTTTTCTCCCATCTGGTCAACAGGGTCGAAAAGCTTTCAAAACTGGTGCACAAAGAATAGAAACAGTTAATAGAAGAAAGATCAACCTACTCAAAAAACTCCAGTTACAACATATTACCTTTACTCACACACACAAATTCTACCCAAGATTAGTGAACCTTACGGACACACTGTTAAACAGTAAAGAAAGACAGCTGTTGGAGAAAGGATGAAAATACAATGTAAATTTAGAAAAAGATGAAGGTTCCTTAGGAAATCTAATTATAGAAGCATAAAGTGTTTTGACAAGGGATGATAGGAATGAAAATAGCAGTGTCAGCATTGGATTAACTAGAGAACCAGTAAAAAAAGAAATCCAGAATATAATAACCAGCATCCAAATGCAACAACACAAAAACAACAAAAACTCAGATCTGCAACACTAGGATAAACTAGGAAAAAACTACAAAAACAAAATGTTATCTTTTTAAAATAATAATTCCAATCCCAAAGAAAGCAGGTGTTGACAGATGAGAAAATTACCAAACAATCAGTTTAATACGTGACAGCTGCAAAATACTAACACGAAAGTTTTACAGACGAATGGAAAAACTAGTAGAAGCCGACCTCGGGGAAGATCAGTTTGGATTCCGTAGAAATACTGGAACACATGAGGCAATACTGACCTTACGACTTATCTTAGAAGAAAGATTAAGGAAAGGCAAACCTATGTTTCTAGCATTTGTAGACTTAGAGAAACTTTTGACAATGTTGATTGGAATACTCTCTTTCAAATTCTAAAGGTGGCAGGGGTAAAATACAGGGAGCGAAAGGCTATTTGCAATTTGTACAGAAACCAGATGGCAGTCATAAGAGTCGAGGGGCATAAAAGGGAAGCAGTGGTTGGGAAGGGAGTGAGACAGGGTTGTAGCCTCTCACTGATGTTATTCAATCTGTATATTGAGCAAGAAGTAAAGGAAACAAAAGAAAAATTCAGAGTAGGTATTAAAATCCATGGCAAAGTAATAAAAACTTTGAGGTACGCCGATGACATTGTAATTCTGTCAGAGTCAGCAAAGGACTTGGAAGAGCAGTTGAATGGAATGGACAGTGTCCTGAAACGAGGATATAAGATGAACATCAACAAAAGCAAAATGAGGATAAAGGAATGTAGTCGAATAAAGTTGGGTGATGCTGAGGGAAATAGATTAGGAAATGAGACACTTAGAGTAGTAAATGAGTTTTGCTATTTGGGGAGCAAAATAACTGATGATGGTTGAAGTAGAGAGGATATAAAATGTAGACTGGCAATGGCACGGAGAGCGTTTATAAAGAAGAGAAATTTGTTAACATCGAGTATAGATTTAAGTGTCAGGAACTCTTTCCTGAAAGTATTTGTATAAAGTGTAGCCATGTATGGAAGTGAAACATGGATGATAACTAGTTTGGACAAGAAGAGAATAGAAGCTTTCGAAATGTGGTGCTAGAGAAGAATGCTGAAGATTAGATGGGTAGATCACATAACTAATGAGAAGGTATTGAATAGGATTGGGGAGAAGAGAAGTTGTGGCACAACTTGACTAGAAGAAGGGATCCGTTGGTAGGACATGTTCTGAGGCATCAA
Source organism: Schistocerca gregaria (assembly GCF_023897955.1). Lineage (NCBI taxonomy): Eukaryota > Metazoa > Arthropoda > Insecta > Orthoptera > Acrididae > Schistocerca > Schistocerca gregaria. The sequence continues at coordinate 555,708 of NW_026061771.1, forward strand.
GGGATCACCAATGTAGTATTGGAGGGCAGCGTGGAGGGTAAAAATCATAGAGGGAGACCAAGAGAAGAATACACTCAGCAGATTCAGAAGGATGTAGGTTGCAGTAGGTACTGGGAGATGGAGAAGCTTGCACAGGATAGAGTAGCATGGAGAGCTGCATCAAACCAGTCTCAGGACTGAAGACCACAACAACATCAACAACAACAACATTTTAAAAGGAGACAAGGGGACCACAATATTACTGATACACCAAGAACAATACATTGACAAAACACAAGAAATCATTTTACAAAATAGCATTACAAATTTAAAATCAGACATGACATTCAGATTAAAGACAAAAGTAAAAAAAAAAAAAAAAAAAAAAAAACACTCTGAAAAATATTGACATCATACTGGATAACATGGAGAAAAGAAAGTTGTCATAGATCAGTCCCACTGCGCTGGTTCTCCAAAGCCAACCAAAAATCCACAAACCGAATCTTCTGTGAGGCCAATACTGGATGTTAGAAAATCCCCCCACATTAAAGCTTGCAGGATACATGTTAAAATTTCTGTCTGAAAATTTCAAATTACAAGAAGACAGAACTATTAAAAACACTTCACAGCAAATACAACGAACAAAAGATATAACCCTCCTTTCATTTGTTATAGAAAACATGTATTGCAACATACCAGTACCAGAAATAGTTCAAATGGCTCTGAGCACTATGGGACTTAACATCTGAAGTCATCAGTCCCCTAGATCTTAGAGCTACTTTAACCTAACTAACCTAAGGACAACACACACACAGTCATTCCTGAGGCAGGATTCGAAACTGCAACCTTAGTGGCTGCGTGGTTCCTGACTGATGCGCCTAGAATTGCTTGGTCACACCGGCCAGGAGTACCAGAAGTAATAGAAATTATACATAAGTACCTGAAAACTTATAGTCACCTTCCTGATGAACAGATTAAGGAAATATGCACAGTAATAAAGCTCATAACACAACGAAATTACTTCAAATTCAGTAATGAATTTTATTTAGAAGAAGATGGATTACCAATTGGGTCCCCAGTTTCAGAAGCCTTAGCAGATATTTTTGTAAACCACATTTAACAGATCATTTTCACAAAAATATTTGCAAAAGAATACAACATATTATACTGGTTCAGATACATGGATGACATCCTTTGCTTAACAGATGTACCACAAAGAAAATTTGAAAAACTACATACTGACATCAGCAAGATCCATAAAAATATAAAATTCACAATTGAAAGAGAACAGAACAACCAAATTAACTTCCTGGATATAACAATAAAAAAACAGAACCATAAGCATATGTTTGAAATTTACCGTAAACCCACAGCAACAGACAATATGATTCCTCAATCCTCTAACCACCCGCTCACACAAAAGCAAACAGCACTTCAACACATGCTCCACAGACTCAACACAGTACCACTTGCCAAAGAAGGCTACCAAAAAGAATTGGACATAATGATGCAGGAGGCACAAAGTAATGGTTACAACAGTAACACAGTAACCAAGCTTAACAACAAAATTAAAAGTAAAATAAAAGCAGAAAGCTCCAAACCACAGACAACAACACAACAGAACCAAACACAAACATGCAGTCTCATAACAACTGCACAGGATAATCAGAAAAAGTTGAAAGAAAACAGTAGATGATACACAATGACATACAAATGCAAACTCACCTATCAAATCACCAACATTTTCAAAAGATAAGGAATAAACATAGCAGACACAATAGACAGTTCTATTCAAAAATACACCCCAAAACTGACAAATAACAGAGACATATACCAGAAAGCAGGTATATACCAGCTACAGTGTAACACTTGTGAAGGCAGTTACATAGAGCAAACAGGGGAACATTTGATGTCAGATACAAAAAACACATGAGAGTTTGGAAATATGGGACAAACCACATCACATTTGCAGAATGCCTAAGAGAAAATGACCACAAACCAACCACTAGAGACAATGACATAAAGTAATTAGAATCAACAGTAAAACAACACCTCCTAATAATGCAAGAAAATTACCACATACAGAAAACCAAAGCAGAAGGGAAAATCCTGTTGAATGACCAAGTACATATGCCAAGCCATTCATTATTTAAAATAATAGAATACCATCTGCAAAAAGGATTAATAGAATAATACAGTCCAATATAATAATAATAGAATCCAAAAAATCCATGAACCCCTCCACAGAATGTTGAAAGGAAAAGTCAAATCAGCTGTCGCTGTCACCAAAATTTTCAACCACTCACTAATAGCTTGTACTCCCGCCTCCACTGCCCCCCCCCCCCCCCACCCAAATTAAAACTCATCAGCTCTATCCCCCTCCCTCCCTCTCTCTCAATCATACGCACACGCAGTATAAACATTAGAAATAGAAGTTAGTCTCAAACATATACTTCGTTACATTTGCAACAAATAGGTAAACTTCTCAAAGAAGATGAAACAAATAATGTAGTTGCAATATTTACGTTGAGAAAAACAGTGTACGACGAAATAGTTGTATCGAGTGACAAAAGAACAATAGTCGACCACAAAAAGGTGAGAAATATGGTGAATGGTGTATGGAAGGTGAGAACACAAAGATGTGATTATATGGCAGTGATAAAAGTGGTAGTGTGACCTTCAGACCAGATGTGAGGATAAGAAAATTAGCAAATCGTAAGTAATTACTTTTTTTTACAAAGTGAACTGTTTAATAATCTAAAAGTAACAAAATTGTATCATTATATATCCCACTGATGATGCCTTAGAACAGGAGAAGGCGAAACACATATGGGATAAATAAAGTAACTAGCAGAAGGAAAAGGAAGCTTTATTTACAAACCAAAAATATATATCACAGTACCCTGGAATGGGGAATGTATTAAGCACTATCTTTTACATCCCTTCCACAATAATATTCCACTGACCACTGAACCTAGATATTATCACTACTACACAACCCCTGCTCGCTGCCCTTTACCTCGTGGCTCATGCCCCTGTAATAGACATAGATGCAAGACTTGTCCCATACATCCTCCCTCCACCACCTACTCCAGTCCACTCACAATTGTCACTTGTCCAATCAAAGACAATGCTACCTGTGAAACCAGTCATGTGATCTAAAAGCTAAGCTGCAACCACTGAGCTGTATTTTATGTCGACACGGCAACTGACGAAATGTATGTTCACATGAATGACAACCAAAATCCTGTGATGAAGAAACAGTTGGGCCAATCAATTGCTGAGCATGTTGCGCAGCATGATATTTGTCATTTCAGTGACTGCTTCACAGCCTGTGCCTTCTGGATTCTTCCCACCAACACCAACTTTTCTGAATTGCACTAGTGGGAACTCTCCCTACAGTATAGCCTACATTTAAGTAACCCTCAACCTTCATTAGTCACTGTCTACCACCAAACTATACCATTCTTTGTTCCCATTCCAGAACACAATTCCGGTAATGCACCCACAGTTTTTATAGCTACCTCCTTTTCTGATGGCCCTCCCGCCCCCCCTGCCGACATCTGTCTAATCTCCTGACTCCAACTAGCTGCCGTACCCTCTCCCCGCTTTGTCCATGTAACCGTCCACAAGCAGCACATAACTGTCCCCCTACCCTGCTATCTCTCCCTGCCCCATTCTCCTCCTTCCCTACCACCTGTTTGCTTCTCCCACCATGTGCTTCTGCTTGCAGTCTGGTCTTGGGTGCCAGAGCTTGTGTGCTTTTGTGTTTGTTTTCCTTGCTCTGATGAAGATTTGTTATGATTATTAATATGCAGCCAATATGCAAGGTATCAACATTCTATTAAGGAATGGGATTATCATTGTCTACCGTCAAAGAAAAGCTCTACAGTTGGGTGCATTTCCTTGAAGAAGCTTCTGGCTTTGAAACATTTATAACACTGTGGGCTCAATCTTATTTCTGTTATCTCTCTCTGAAAATAATGCTAATAATCAAGAACATATATTTAAGATTATTTCTATTTTCTTTCATCTGTGATCAGATTCTACAAATTTCCAAAAATTTACTTCTTTTCAGTTTTAATATCTATTGAGTAATAGTGACTGTTTACTAGCACTGAAGTTAACTAAAACGAAACAATAGTTGTTAGCAACACTATCCCACAAGGATTTTTGTGCATGATCTTTCACACAGCACTGAAGATGAGTTCCCACTGTCGTATTTGTAGTCCTCTACTGTTTCATGTTTCAGGTTCAGAACCCACTAAATTATTCAGATGTTCATCATCATGATGATGGTTCAAGTAAGGTTAAACCATGTAATGGATAGAATGGGAACTTCATTGCAGAAGACAATAGAAAATATACCATAGATGTTATGTTACATCAATAGTTGTGATACAAGCCGTTCAGAAGCTGTACAGTTTCAGAGGATCAGCACCTGAAATTGCTGTTGATAGTTCCGTCCTTAAAATGGATAGCCAGAAGTTTCTTTTATAAGGTCAAAATTATGAGCTCACCAATCTTTAATCATGTCTTTAAGATCCTATTTGGGATGACCAGATCTCTTACAGTTTCTAATGATGTATGCAGACAGGTACTTAGTATGGACATCCATGGAGCACAATACTTATTATGTCTTCAGAAAGTAAATGTGCACACAATACAGATGAAGTGATCAAAAGTTGTTTCACATACAGTTAAGTAAAACATGGCAAAGAATGGTTGTTGTAAACACAAATATCATTAAATAAAACTGAAACACACACATAATGATATTTATTGCTCATAATTGTAAAATAAGTTCTCTCAGCCTGACTTAAATGAATGGAGAGGCAACACAAATAATTCCCAAGAGTGGTCTAGAATGCAGCCTAGCTAAACTGAAGCCATACCTGAAGAAGATTAACATCAGAATCAAGAGAGTGGAGTGAATGTAGGCCGTAAACAGATTTCTTCTATGGTATTAATGAACTGTGTTAATTTATTATTGTTTACAAAACCTGTGAGCCAGAAGGCTAAGTTTTATTGGCTGTGGATAATGTCATTATATTTTGTTTGTAGCAGTATGTTACTTCGCATGAGCAGCGTCTATTCAAAAGTTCAATTCTAATTTATGCCTATGCATTGGAAATCAAGGGCTTATTATTATTATGGGACCCAACTTGCTTATTAAAATGTAGTTACTGAAAAATCTGTAATTTTTAATTCAGGACTCTTGCTCATTAGTACTGGTGTCAATAGAAATTAGAAAAATCAGATGATCAAAAGTGTATCAACAGATCCTGGAAATTCACAGCAATATGTCCATAACTGGCACTACAAATCTGGATAAAGTTAAACTAACAATTATCAATATCTTTTAATGCATATAACAAAGAAAGTTGCTGTGACTTACCAAATGAGGAAGTGCTGGTAGATAGACACAATAAAAAATACACAAACACACACACAAATTCCAAACTTTCACAACCCAAAGTTGAAGCAACCTTGGGTTGCGAAAGCTTGAAATTTGTGTGTGTATTTGTGTATTATTTATTGCGTCTGTCTACCAGTGTTTTATCATTTGGTGAGTCACAGCATCTTTGTTTTTTATCTATATTTTTACCATGTGGAATGTTTCCCTCTATTATATTGGATATCTGTTAAGATAGTTAAGTTTACTGAAAAGAGGAAAAATAGCCCTTTAATTTGAAAGTGATCTTTCCTTCAAAATATACCTATTAACTCGTAAGACTTTGCATAAAGTATGAACTTAATCATCAGAATTTTGTAAATAAAGTTACCAAAAGTCTTATGTGGATCTTAATATACGATACTGGTGTGGTGCCACTGCTCCACACTTCTCTCCAGTGCTAAACTAGTGATCCGTTAACATCTTAGAATGCATCCTGTCCACTAATCCTTTCTTTTAGTCAGCTTGTGTAGGAAATTTCTTTTCTCTCCAAGTCCATTCACCCATCTTATGTTCAGCATACATCTGTAGCACCACATTTCAGAAGCTTCTATTCTCATCCTGTCTAAGCTGTTTGATATCCATGTTTCACTTCGTATATACCAACAATCAATACAAATGTTTCCAGAAAAATCTTTGTAACACCTAAATCTACAAACATGTTGTGAATATTGCAGTTCCATGTTGTGAATACTTCAGTTGTCTTTATTTCTGTGTCTAAGAAAATTAGAGAGAAATTTCCCCTCTCTTTTTTTTTCGGGCATGTTCATAGCTGTGTTTTCACACAAACCTGTTTCAGCATTTTCTGTACTATCTGAAGATAGCAAAAAAAAGTGCTGAAAAATGTCTCACTGAAAACAAAGCTACAAAGGTGTCTTGCATAAAGTGCAATTACTCTACAACCTAAGTTTATATTCAATGCTCCAAAATTTCTCTTCTTCAGAAACACTTTCCTCTCCATTGTCTGCCTAGATTTTATATCATCTCTACCTTGAACATCATTGGCGATTTTGCTGCCCAAATAGCAAAAATCATCATCTTTAAGTGTCTCATTCATTAATCTAATTCCCTCACATCACCTGATTTAATTTGACTACATTCCATTATCTTCTTTTGCTTTTGTTTATGTTCATATCATATCTTCCTTTCAAGAACTGTCCATTCCGTGCAACTGCTCTTGCAGGTCTTTTGCTGTCTCTGACAGAATTACAATGTTGTCAGCAAACCTCAATGTTTTTATTTCTTCTCCATGTATTTTAATTCCTATTCTGAACTTTTCTTTTGTTTCTTTTACTGGTTGCCCAATATACAGTTTGAATAACGTCACGTATAGGCTACAACCCTGTGTCACTTGCTCCCCAACCACTTCTTCCCTTTCATGCCCCTCAACTGTTATAGCTGCCATCTGGTTCTGTAAAAATTTTAAATAGTGTTTCACTCCCTGTATTTGATCCCTGCTTCATAATTTGAAGGAGAGTATTCCAGTCAACATTGTCAAAAGCTTTCTCTAAGTCTACAAATGGTAGAAACATAGGTTTGCCTTTCCTTAATGCATCTTCTAAGATAAGTTGTAGGGTCAGTATTGTCACATGTGGTCCTACATTACTCCAGAATCCAAAGTTATCTTCTATGAAGTCAGTATCTGCTGCTTTTTGGTCCTTTTATAAAGAATTTGTGTTTGTATTCTGCAACGACAAATTCCTAAACTGACAGTTTGGGAATATTCACACTTCTCAGCACCTTATTTCTTTGGAAGCGAAATTAATACATTCTTAGTGAAATTTGTGGATATTTCACCAGTTTCGTACATCTAGCACAGCAAATGGAATAATTTTGTCATTGTTGTCTCTCCCAATGCTATCGGTAGTTTTGACAGAATGTTGTCTACCCCTGGGTACTTGTTTCCTTGTTTCAGTGTGAGTCTTCAGTGCTCAGTCAAATGCTTCTCACAGTATATCTCCCTTGTTATCTTCATCTGTCTCTTCTACTATTTGTATGATGTTGCCCTCAGTTATATCTCCCTTGTATAGATCCCCTATACACCGATGAGCCAAAACATTATGACCACTGCCCACTGTGATGTCGGACGCCACCTGATAGCGTTACAGGCATATGACACTCTAAAAACAGTAAGTAAGTGGGAAGCAGATGCATATGGGTATCACCCTAATGAAGATACAGGTCCTCACAGCTTTACTTCTGCCAGTATCTCGTCTCCTATCTTCCAAACTTTACAGAAGCTCTCCTGTGAACCTTGCAGAACTAGCACTCCTGAAAGAAAGGATACTGCAGAGATATGGCTTAGCCACAGCCTGGGGGATGTTTCCAGAACAGTTTTAATCTGCCAGAAAGTTTCATATCAGTGCACACTCCACTGCAGAGTGAAAATCTCATTCCGGAAACATCCCCCAGGCTGTGGCTAAGCCATGTCTCCGCAATATCCTTTCTTTCAGGAGTGCTAATTCTGCAAGGTTCGCAGGAGAGCATCTGTAAAGTTTGGAAGGTAGGAGCCGAGATACTGGCAGAATTAAAGTTGTGAGGACCGGGCATAAGTCATGCTTTGGTAGCTCAGATGGTAGAGCACTTGCCCACAAAAGGCAAAGTTTCTGAGTTCGAGTCTCGGTAGGGCACACAGTTTTAATCTGCTAGGAAGTTTCATATCAATGCGCACTCCGCTGCAGAGTGAAAATCTCATTCAGGAAACCAACAAAATGATTGTATTGTGAGGGGGCTTTGTGCAGCTTCTGTCCCATAAAGCACTTAGGATTATGGATGAAATGGGATGACTGTTGCTTTGTAGTAACCATACCAACACAGTGTAATAGAGTGAGAGGAGCTTGCTGGAGCTTCTTTCAGAAATAATTCACATAGGGTTTTGGATGAAGTGTGATGATTGTGGCTTTGTAGTAACTATACCAACAGGATGATAGTATTGTGAGGGGAGTTTTCTGAAGCTCCTTTCAGAAATAATTCACATATGACTATGAATGAAATGCAATGATTGTGGCTTTTTAGTAACTGTATCAAAACTCGTGGTATTGGTCGGAAAGCTTTTTACAGTTTCTTTTGGAAATAATTCACATAGGACTACGAATGAGATGAGATGATTGTGGCTCATTAGTAATTATACTGGAAAAGTGATAGTATTGTGAGGGGAGCTTTCTGCGGCTTCTTTCAGGAATAAATCACATAGGCTTATGGATGAAATGCTAGGATTGTGGCTTTGTAATAGCTATACCAACAGATTGATACTTGAGTGAGAGGAGCTTGCTGCACCTTCTTTCAGAAATAATACACATATGGTTATGGATTAAATGCAACGGTTGTATGTCTTCAGTAACTATAACAACAAAGTGATAGTATTGTGAGGGAATCTTCCTGCAGCTTCTTTAAGAAATAAATCTCATAGTGTTATGGGTGAGATGCCATGTATGTGGTTTTGTTGTAGCTATAGCAACAAAATGATTCTACAGTGAGAGTACCTTTGTGCAGCGTCTTTCAGAAATAATTCACATAGGGTTATGCATAAAATGCTATGGATATGACTTTGTAGTTACTATACCGACAAGGTGATAGTATTGTGAGCTTTCTGCAGCTTCTTTCAGAAATAATTCACATACCATTATGAGTGAAGTGCAATGATTGTCACTTTTTAATAACTATACCAACACTTTGTTTCTAGAGTGAATGGAACTTTTTGCAGATTCTTTCATAAATATTTCACAGCATGCTATGAATCAAATGCAATAATTGTGGCTTTGTAGTAACTACACCATCAAGGTTTATAGTATTTTGAGGGGAGCGTTCTGTGGTTTCTTTCAGAAATAATTCACATGACGTTACAAATTAAATGCAATGATTGTTGCTTTGTAGTAGCTATATGAACAGATTGATTGTTAAGGAAGAGGATCTTACTGCAGATTCTTTCAGAAATAATTCACAAAGTGTTATGGATGAAATGTGATGATTCTGGCTTTATGGTAACTACACCAAGAAAGTGATTGTAGTGTGAGAGGAGCTTTCTGCAGTTTCATCCAGAAATAATTCACATAGTGTTATGGCTGAAATGAGACGACTGTGGCTTTGTAGTAACTAACTGTGAAAGTGATTGTAGTGTGAGAGGAGCTTTCTGGAGCTTCTTCCAGAAATAATTATCATAGTGTTAAAGATGAAATGCCATGATTGTGGCTTTTTTGTAACTATACCAACAAAGGGATAGTAATTTGAGAGGAGCTTTTGTCAGCTTCTTTCAGAAATAATCTTCATAGGGTTATCGATAGAATGCAATGCTTGTTGCTTGTTGCGGACCTTTCCTACAAGAGAGTGCAAGAATTCAAATAGCTAGGGGCACTTTCCACTGTGAACTCATCATGTGATGTAGAGATCAATGCCAGAATACAAGCAGGAAACTGATCTTTCCACAGCCTAGCACAACTGCTTTGGTAGAAATATCTCTCCAGACAGTTCAAGATTCAACTGTACAAAACCTTTATCCAGCCTCTTGTTCTATATGGCTGTGAGACATGGAGTATCCGGAAACAGGGCTTCCATAAGCTCCTTGTTTCTGAGAGAAAAGTGCTTCGGAAGATTTTTGGTACAGTTCTGGATGCAGATACCGGGGAATGGAGGATCAGATACAATGAAGAGCTTGAGGAACTATACCAGCGGCCCAACATAGCAGGTACCCTGAAAGCCAAACAAATGCAGTGGGCCGACATTGTAGCTTGGATGGAGGATCACACCTACAGGAAAGAGACTGCCAGGGAGACCCAAGAACAATTGGAGGGGTGGACCCCATGAAGATTTAATCCAAGTGTCAATAGATGTGGACGAATGGCAGATAGCAGCATTGGACAGAATACAGTGGAGGAGGAAACTTGTAGATGTGTGTGGTCTACTGGGCCTGATCACGTAGTAGTAGTAGTAGTAGTAGTAGTAGTAGTAGTATTGCTTTGTGTAAAATTTCAAACAAAGTAACAGTACTGAGAGAGGTGCTTTTGCAGCTTCCTTCAGAAATAGATCACAACTGAACCAACAATGTGATAGTAATGTGAGAGAATCTTTCTGCAGCTTCTTTCAGAAATAATTTCCACAGGGTTATGGATGAAATGCGATGAATGTGGCCTTGTAGAAACTGTACCAACAAAGTGACAGTACTGTGAGCAGAGCTACAAGCAATTCGTTTCAGCAATAATTAACGTATGGTAGTGGATGAAATCAGAAGATTCTGGCCTTGTGGTAACTGTACCATGAAAGTGATAGCAGTGTGGTAGGAGCTCCCTGCAGTTCCTTTCAGAAATAATACTCATATGGCAATGCATGAAATGCGATGATTCTGGCTTTGTAGTAATCATACCAACAAAGTGATGCAAATGTGGGAGGAGCTTTCTGCAGCTTCTTTCAGAAATAATTCTCACAGTGTAATGGGTGGAATGCGATGATTCTAGCTTTGTAGTAAAGATACCAACAAAAGTGTGTCTGCTGTGGGAGGAGCTTTCTGCTGCTTCTTTCAGAATTAATTCACATAGGGTAAAGGATTAAACTGCAATGATAATTTCTGTGTAGTACTCAAGTCAACAATGTGACACAAATGTGGGATTAGCTTTCTGCAGCATCATTCAGAAATAATTCGCATAGGGTTATTCATGAAATTCAATGACTCTGGCGTTGTAGTAATCGTACCAACAAAGTGATGCGAATGTGGGATTAGCTTTCTGCAGCTTCTTTCAGAAGTAATTCGCATGGTGTAATTGATGAAATGTAATGATTCTGGCTTTGTAGTGTTACGCAAGTGTGGGAGGAGCTCTTTGTAGTAGAAATAATTCTCATAGGGTAATGGATGAAATGAAATGATTCTGGCATTGTTGTAATCATAGCAACAAAGTGACACAACTGCGGCAGGCCCTTTCTGCAGCTCCTTTCAGAAATAATTCACATAGGGTAATCAAAGAAATGCAATGATTCTCACTTTGTAGTAATCATACCAAGAAAACAACGCAAATGTGAGAGGCGTTTTCTGCAGCTTCTTCCGGAAAAAATTGAAATAGGGTAACAGATGAAATGTTGTAATTGAGGATTTGTATTAATCATACCAACAGAGTGACGCCGTTCTGGGTGGAACATTTTGCAGCTTTTTTCAGAAGTAATTCACATAGTGTAATAGATCAAAATTGATGATTCTGACTTTGTAGTAATGACACCAACAAAGTAACGCAAATATGGGTGGAGCTTTCTGTAGCTTCTTTCAGAGAAAATGCACGTAGTGTAATGGATGAAATGTTTTGATTCTGGTTTTGGAGTAATCATACCAACAATGTGACGCTGCAGTGGGAGGTTCTTTTGGCACTGCCTGTGAGAAATAATTCATATAGTCTTAAGGATGAAATGAGATGATTATGGCTTCGTAGTAATCATACCAACAAAGACACGGTGCTGTGGGAGGAGATTTCTGCAACTTCTTTCAGAAATAATTCACATAGCATGATGGATGAAATGGGATGTTTCTCACTTTGCAGTAATCATACGAACAATGTGACTCTGCTGCCTGAGGAGCTTTCTGCAGCTTCTTTTAGAAATAGATCAGATACGGTTATGGATGAAATGTTACAATTCTGGCTTTGTTGTAATGATACCAACAAACAGATGCTGCTGCAAGAGGAGCTTTCTGCAGCTTCTTTCATAAAATAACCACATACAGTAATGGATGAAATTGGATGATTTTGGCTTCGTAATAATCATACGGAGAAAAAGACGCAGCTGTGGGAGACCCTTTCTGTAACTTCTTTGAGAAATAATTCACATAGGGTAATGGATGAAATGCGATGATTCTGGCATTGTAGTAATCATAGCAACAAATAGACACTGCTGCCGGAGGAGGGACAGCAGCTTCTTTCAGAAATAATTCGCATAGGGTACTGGAAGAAATGCGTGATTCTGGCTTTGTAGTAATCATATGAACAAAAAGATGCTGCTGTGCTAGGAGCTTTTCTGCAGCTCCTTTCAGAAATAATTCACATAGTGTAATGGATGAAATTCGATGATTCTGGCTTTGTAGTAATCTGATGAAAAAAGAGAAACTGCTGTGGAAGGATATTTCTGCACCTCTTTTCGGAAATAATACACATATGGTAATGAATGAAATGGAATGATTCTGGCTTTGTAGTAATCATATGAACAAAAAGAAGCTGCTATGTGAGGAGCTTTTTGCAGCTCCTTTCAAAAATAACTCACATATGCTAATGGATTAAATGCAATGAATCTGGCTTTGTAGGAATCATACAAGCAAGGAGACGCTACTGTGGAAGGAACTTTCTGCTGCTTCATTCACAAATAATTCACTTAGTGTAATGGATGAAATGCGATGTTTCTAGCTTTGTAGTAACCATACCAAGAAACAGGTGGTGCTGCGAGTGAAGCCTTCTGCATCTTCTTTCAGCAATAATTCACATAGGATAATGTATGAAATGTGTTGATTCTGGCTTTGTGGTAATCATACCAACAAAGAGACGCTGCTGTGGGAGGAGCTTTCTGCAACTTCTTTCAGAAATAATTCACATAGCGTGATGAATGAAATGGGATGATTCTAGCTTTGTATTAAATATACGACCATAAAGACACTGATGTAGCAGGAGCTTTATGGAACTCCTTTCAGAAATAATTCACATAGGGTAATGGATGAAATGCAATAATTCTTGCTTTGTAGTAATCATACCAATATAGATATGCTGCTGCAGGAGGGGCTTTCTGCAGCTTCTTTCAGAAATAATTCACATATGGTAATGGATCAAATGCGATGATTCTGGCTTTGTAGTAATCATACCAACAAAGAGACGCAAATGATGGAGGAGCTTTCTGCAGCTTCTACATCTACATCTACATCCATACTCCGCAAGAGACCTGACTGTGTGTTTTTGGAGGGTACCCTGAGTACCTCTATCGGTTCTCCCTTCTATTCCAGTCTCGTATTGTTCATTGAAAGATGTATTGTCGGTATGCTTCTGTGTTTGCTCTAATCTCTGATTTTGTAGCCATGGTCTCTCTGCGAGGTACATGTAGGAAGTAGCAATATAATGCTTGACTCTTCGGTGAAGGTATGTTCTCGAAACTTTAACAAAAGCCCGTACCGAGTACTCTCCTGCAGAGTCTTCCACTAGAGTTACTCTATCATCTCCGTAACCCTTTCGAGATTACTAAATCATCCTGTAACGAAGTGCGCTGCTCTCCGTTGGATCTTCCCTATCTCTTCTATCAACCCTATCTGGCACGGATCCCACGCTGCTGAGCAGTATTCAAGCAGTGGGCGAACAAGTGTACTGTAACCTACTTCCTTTGTTTTCGGATTGCATTTCCTTAGGATTCTTCCAACGTATCTCAGTCTGGCATATGCTTTACTGACGATCAACTTTATATGATCATACCATTTTAAATCACTCCTACTGCGTACTCCCAGATAATTTATGGAATTAACTGCTTCCAGTTGCTGACCTGCTATTTTGTAGATAAATGATAAGGGATCTATCTTTCAGTGAATTCACAGCACATTACACTTGTCTACATTGAGACTGAATTGCCATTTCCTGCACCATGCGTTAATTCGCTGCAGATCCTCCTGCAGTTCAGTACAATTTTCCGTTGTTACAACCTCTCAATACACCACAGCATCATCTGCAAAAAGCCTCAGTTAACTTCTGATGTCATCCACCAGGTCATTTATGTGTATTGTGTATAGCAACAGTCCTATGGATGTCTCTATAGGCCCCCTGGCTCATCAGCTGTTGTCGCTGAGCACCTGAAGGATAATTTGGAAAATATTTTGAGCAGATTTCTCCACCATGTTATAGTTCATGGTGGAGATTTTAATTTGCCAGATATAGACTGGGAGACTCAAACGTTCACAACGGGTGGCAAGGACAAAGAATCCAGTGATTTTTTTTTTAAGTGCTTTATCTGAAAAATACCTTGAGCAGTTAAACAGAGAACCAACTCGTGGCGATAACATATTAGACCTTCTGGTGACAAAATTATCTGAACTATTTGAAACAGTGAATCCAGAACAGGGAATCAGCAATCATAAAGCAGTTACTGCATCGATGATTTCAGCCATAAATAGAAAAATTAAAAAAGGGAGGAAGATTTTTCTGTTTAGCAAAAGTGACAAAAAGCAGATTACAGAGTACCTGACAGCTCAACACAAAAGTTTTGTCTCAAGTACAGATAGTGTTGAGGATCAGTGGACAAGGTCAAAACCATCGTACAATATGCGTTAGATGAGTATGTGCCAAGCAAGATCATAAGAGATGGAAAAGAGCCACCATGGTACATCAACCGAGTTAGAAAACTGCTGCGGAAGCAAAGGGAACTTCACAACAAACATAAACATATCCAAAGCCTTGCAGACAAACAAAAATTATGCGAAGTGAAATGTAGTGTGAGGAGGGCTATGTGAGAGGCACTTAATGAATTCAAAAGTAATGTTCTATGTACTGACTTGGCAGAAAATTTAAGAAATTTTGGTCTTATGTCAAAGCGATAGGTGGATCAAAACAAAATGTCCAGACACCACAGATGACAAAAGGGTAGATACCGAAATAGACGACAGAGTGATAGAGAAAAAATTAAAATCACTCAAAAGAGGAAAGCCCACTGGACCTGAAGGGATACCAGTTCGATTTTACACAGAGCACACTGTGGAACATAGCCCTCTTCTTGTAGCAGTGTACCGTAGGTCTCTAGAAGAGCATAGCATTCCAAAGGATTGGAAAATGGCATGGTCTTCCCCATTTTCAAGAAGGGACTTCGAACAGATGTGCAGAACTATAGACCTATATCTCTAATGTTGATTAGTTGTAGAACTTTGGAACATGAATTATGTTATAGTATAATGAGTTTTCTGGAGACTACCAACCTACTCTGTAGGAATCAGCATTTGTTTTGAAAAAGATGGCCATGTGAAACCCAGCTCTTGCTAATCATCCACAAGACTCAGTGGACCATAGACATGGGTTCACACTTAGATGCCATGTAACTTCTTTCAGAAGTACTTCACTTAAAGTAATGGATAAAATGCAATGATTCTGGCTTTGTAGTAACCTTACTAACAAAGAGAAGCAAATGAGACATTAGCTTTCTGTAGCTCCTCTCAGAAATACTTCACATAGTGTGATGGATGAAATGCGATGAATCTGGCTTTGTAGTAACCATACCAACAAGGAAACAGGAATGAGGGACGAGCTTTCTGTAGCTTCTTTTATATACCTCACATCAGGTAATGGATGAAATGTGATGATTCTGTCTGTGTAGTAATCATACCAACAAACAGATGTAAATGAGGCAGGAGCCTTCTGTAGCTTCTCTTATATACACCACATCAGGTAATAAATGAAATCTGATGATGCTGTCTGTGTAGTAATCATACAAACAAAGAATTGCAAATAAGAGAAGGGCTTTCTGTAGCTTCTCTCAGAATAACTTCACATAGGGTAATGGATGAATTGCGATGATCCTGGCTTTGTAGTAACGTTACCAACAAATGTACGCGTATGAGGGGAGAGCTTCCTGCAGCTTCTCTCTGAAATACTTTGCATGGGGTTATAGATGAAATGCGAATATTCTGGCCTCTGTAGTAATTATACCAACAAACAGTCACAAATGAGGGAAAAGTTTTCTTTAGCTTCTTTCAGAAATACTTCACATTGTTTAATGGACACCCCATGAACAATGGACCTTGCCAATCGTGGGGAGGCTTGCGTGTCTCTGTGATACAGATAGCCTTACAGTAGGTGCAACCACAACGAAGGGGTATTTGTTGAGAGGCCAGACAAATGTGTGGTTTCTGAAGAGGGGCAGCAGCCTTTTCAGTAGCTGCAAGGGCAACAGTCTGGATGATTGACTGATCTGGCCTTGTAACAATAACCAAAACGGCCTTGCTGTGCTGGTACTGTGAACGGCTGAAAGCAAGGGAAAACTTCCTGAGGGCATGCAGATTTACTGTATGATTAAATGATGATGGGGTCCTCTTGGGTAAAATATTCCAGAGGTAAAATAGTCAACCAATTGGATCTCCGGACGGGGACTACTCAAGAGGATGTCGTTATCAGGAGAAAGAAAACTGGTGTTCTACGGATCGGAGCATGGAATGTCAGATCCCTTAATCTAGCAGGTAGGTTAGAAAATTGGTGAAGTTCGGTGGCAGGAGGAACAAGACTTTTGGTCAGGTGACTACAGGGCTATAAACACAAAATCAAATAGAAGTAATGCAGGAGTAGGTTTAATAATGAGTAGGAAAATATAAATGCGGTTAAGCTACTACAAACTGCAGAGTGATAGCATTATTGTGGCCAAGATAGATACGAATCCCACACCTACTACAGTAGTACAAGTTTATAGGCCAACTAGCTCTGCAGATGATGACTAAATTGAAGAAATGTATGATGAGATAAAAGAAGTTATTCAGATAGTGAAGAGAGGTGAAAATTTAATAGTCATAGGTGACTGGAATTCGAGTGTAGGTAAAGGGAGAGAAGGAAACATAGTAAGTGGATATGGATTGGGGCTTGGTAGAATTTTGCACAGAGTCCAACTTAATCATAGCTAACACTTGGTTTAAGAATCATGAAAGAAGGTTGTATACATGGAAGAACCCTGGAGATACTAAAAGGTATCAGATAGATTATATAATGGTAAGACAGACATTTTGGAACCAGGTTTTAAATTGTAAGACATTTCCAGGGGCACAGGTGGACTCTGACCACAATCTAATGGTTATGACCTGTAGATTAAAACTGAAGAAACTGCAAAAAGTTGCGAATTTATGGAGATGGGACCTGGATAAACTGAAAGAACCAGAGGTTGTAAAGAGTTTCAGGGAGAGCATAAGGGAACAATTGACAGGAATGGGGGAAAGAAATACAGTAGAAGAAGAATGGCTAGCTTTGAGAGATTAAGTAGTGAAGGCAGCAGAGGATCAAGTAGGTAAAAATATGAGGGCTGCTAGAAATCCTTGGGTGACAGAAGAAATATTAAATTTAATTGATGAAAGGAGAAAATATAAAAATGCAATAACTGAAGCAGGCAAAAAGGAAATCAAACATCTCAACAAACAGATCGACAGGAAGTACAAAATGGCTAAGCAGGGATGGCTAGAGGACAAAGGTAAGGATGTAGAAGCTTATCTCACTAGGGGTAAGATAGATACTGCCTACAGGAAAATTAAAGAGACCTTTGGAGATAAGAGAACGACTTGTATGAACATCAAGAGCTCAGATGGAAACCCAGTTGTAAGCAAAGAAGGGAAAGCAGAAAGGTAGAATGAGTATATAGAGGGTCTATACAAGGGTGATGCACTTGAGGACAATATTATGGAAATGGAAGAGGATGTAGATGAAGATGAAATGGGAGATACGATACTGTGTGAAGAGTTTGACAGAGCATTGAAAGACCTGGGTCAAAACGAGGCCCCCAGAGTAGACAACATTCCATTGGAACTACTGACAGCCTTGGGAGAGCCAGTCCTGACAAAACTCTTACCATCTGGTGAGCAAGATATATGAAACAGGCGAAATACCCTCAGACTTCAAGAAGAATATAATAATTCCAATCCCAAAGAAACCAGGTGTTGACAGATGTGAAAATTACTGAACAATCACTTTAATAAGCAACAGCTGCAAAATACTAACACGATTTCTTTACAGACGAATGGAAAAAATAGTAGAAGCTGACTTCAGGGATGATCAGTTTGGATTCTGTAGAAATACTGGAACACATGAGGCAATACTGACCTTACGACTTATCTTAGAAGAAAGATTAAGGAAAGGCAAACCTATGTTTCTCGCATTTGTAGACTTAGAGAAAGCTTTTGACAATGTTGATTGTAACACTCTCTTTCAAATTCTAAAGGTGGCAGGGGTAAAATACAGGGAGCGAAAGGTTATTTGCGATTTGTACAGAAACCAGATGGGAGCCATAAGAGTCGAGGGGCATGATATAGTAGCAGTGGTTGGGAAGGGAGTGAGACAGGGTTGTAGCCTCTCACTGATGTTATTCAATCTGTATATTAAGCAGGCAGTAAAGGAAACAAAATAAAAATTCAGAGTAGGTATTAAAATCCATGAGGAAGAAATAAAAACTTTGAGATTTGCCGATGACATTGTAATTCTGTCAGAGACAGCAAAGGACTTGGAAGAGCAGTTGAATGGAATGGAGAGTGTCTTGAAAGGAGTATATAAGATGAACATCAACAAAAGCAAAATGAGGATAAGGAAATGTACTCGAATTAAGTTGGGTGATGCTGAGGGAATTAGATTAGGAAATAAGACACTTAAAGTAGTAAAGGAGTTTTGCTATTTGGAAGCAAAATAACTGATGATGGTCAAAGTAGAGAGGATATAATATGTAGACTGGCAATGGTAAGGAAGGCATTTCTGAAGAAGATAAATTTGTTAGCATTGAGTATAGATTTAAGTGACAGGAAGTCATTTCTGAAAGTATTTGTAAGGAGTGTAGCCATGTATGGAAGTGAAACATGGACGATAACTTGTTTGAACAAGAAGAGGATGCAAGTTTTCTAAATGTGGTGCTAAAGAAGAATGCTGAAGATTAGATATGTAGATCATATAACTAATGAGGAGATATTGAATAGGTCTGGGGAGAAGAAAAGTTTGTGGCACAACTTGACCAGAAGAAGGAATCGGTTGGTAGGACATGTTCTGAGGCATCAAGAGATCGTCAATTTAGTATTGGAGGCCAGTGTGGAGGGTAAAAATCGTAGAGAGAGGCCAAGAGATAAATACACCAAGCAGACTCAGAAGGATGTAGGTTGCAGTAGGTACTGGGAGATGAAGAAGCTTGCACATGATAGAGTTGCAGGGAGAGGTGCATCAAACCAGTCTCAGGACGGAAGACCACAACAACAACAGTGTAATGGACGAAATGCGATGAATCTGACTTTGTAATAACCTTACCAACAAAGATATGCCTATGAGGGAGGAGCTTACTGCAGCATCTCTCAGAAATACTTCACATAGGGAAATTGATGAAACACGATGATTCTGGCTTTGTAGTAACCATACCAACAAAGAGATGCAAATGAGTGAAAAGCTTTCTTCAGCTTCTCTCAGAAATACTGCCTATAGGGTAAAGGGTGAAGTGCAATGATTCTGGCTTCATAGTAACTATACCAAGAAAGACATGCAAAGGAGGGAGGAACTTTCTGTAGCTTCTCTCAGAAATGTTTCACATCGGGTATGGATGAAATACGATGATTCTGGCTTTGTAGGAACCCTAACATCAGAGAGATGCCTATGAGGGAGGAGCTTCCTGCAGCTTCTCTCTGAAAAACTTCACATAGGGTAATGAATGAAATGCGATTATTCTGGCTTTGCAGTAACCATACCAAAAAAGAGACGCAATTAAGGGAGGAGCTTTCAGTGGCTTCTATAATAAATACCTCACATCAGTTAATGGATGAAATATAATGATCGTTTCTGTGTACTAATCATACCAAAACAGAGATGCAAGTTTTGGAGGATCTTCCAGCAGCTTTCTCTCAGAAATACTTCACTTAAGGTAACGGATGAAATGCGATGATCCTGGCTTTCTAGTAACCATACCAACAAAGAAACGCAAATGAGGGAGGAGCTTTCTGTAGTTTCCCTCAGAAATACTTCACATCAGGTAATGGATGAAATGTAATGATTGTGTCTGTGTAGTAATCATACCAACAAACATATGCAAGTGAGGGAGGAGCTTTCTGCAGCTTCTCTCTGAAATACTTCACATAGGGTAAAAATGAAATGGGATGATTCTGGTTTTGTAGTAACCATACCAACAAAAGACACAAATGAGGGAGGAGCTTTCTGTAGCTACCAACAGAAATAATTCACATTAGGTAATGGATGAAATGTATTGAATGTGTCTGTGCACTAATCTTACCAAGAATCAGATGCAAGTGATGGAACAGCGATCTGCAGCTTCCCTCAGAATAAGTTCACATAGAGTATTAGATAAAATGCGGTTATTCTGGCTTTGAAGTAACCATATTAGCAAACAAATGCAAATGAGGGAGTAACTTTCTGTAGATTCTCTCAGAAATATTTCACATCAGGTAATGGATGAAATCTAATGATTGTGACTGTGTATTAATCATACCAATAAACAGATGCAAGTGACGGAGGAGTGTTCTGCAGCTTCTCTCAGAAATACTTCACATAGTGTAGTGGAAGAAATTCAATGATTCTGGCTTTGAAGTAACCATACCAACAAAGTGACGCAAATGGGGTAGTAGCTTTCAGTGGCTTCTCTCTTAAATACTTCACATTAGGCAATGGATGAAATGTAATGATTGTGTCTGTTTACTAATCATACCACAAAGCAGATGCTGGTGACTGAGGAGCTTTCCGCAGGTTCTCTCTGAAATACTTCGGGTAGGGTAATTTTAATGATTCTGGCTTTGTAGTAACCATAGCAACAAACAATGCAAATGAGAGAAGAGCTTACTGTAGCTTCCCTAAGAACTACTTCACATCAGGTAATGGAGGAAATGTAATGATTGTGTCTGTGTACTAATCATACCAACAAACAGATGCAAGTGAGGGAGGAGCTTTATTCAGCTTCTCTTTGAAATTCATAACCTATTGTACTGGATGAAAGGCAATGATTCTGGCTTTGTAGTAACCATACCAACAAAGGAACGCAAATGAAGGAGGAGCTTTCTGCAGCTTCTCTCTGAAATACGTAACATACGGTAACAGATGAAATGCGATGATTCTGGCTTGGTAGAACCATACCAACAAACAATTGCAAATTAGGAAGGATCTTTCTGTAGCATCCCTCAGAAATACTTCACATCTGGTAATGGATGAAATGTAATGTTTGTGTCTGTGCACTAATCATACCAACAAACAGATGCAAGTGAAGGAGGAGTTTCCCGTACCTTTTCTCTGAAATACATTTCAGAGGGTAATGGATGAAATGTAATGATTCTGGCTTTGTAGTAACCATACCAACAGTCAAACACAAATGAGGGCGGAGCTTCCTGCAGCCTGTGTCTGAAATAAATCACAAAGGGTAATGGATGAAATGCAATTATTCTGGCTTTGTAGTAACCATACCAACAATCAAACCAAAATGAGGGGGAGCTTTCTGTAGCTTTTCTCAGAAATACTTCACATAGAGTAATAGATGAAATGCGATGATTATGGCTTTGTAGTAACCATAACAACAAACAAACGCAAATGAGGCACTACGTTTCTGCAGCTTCTCTATGAAATACATCTCATGGGGTAATAGATGAAATGTGACAGTTCGGCTTTGTAGAACCATACCAACAAACAAACGCAAATAAGGGAGGAGCTTTTTGTAGCTTCCGTCAGAAATAATTCACATCAGGTAATGGATGAAATGTAATGATTGTGTCTATGTACTAATCATAGCAACAAACAGATGTAAGTGAGGGAGGAGCTTTCAGCAGCTTCTCTCTGAAATACATCACATAGGGAAATAGATGAAACGCGTTGATTCTGGTTTTGTAGTAACCATACCAACAAACAAACCTAAATGAGGGAGGCCCTTTCTGTAGCTTCCCTCAGAAGAACTCAACATCAGCTAATGGATGAAATGTAATGATTGTGTCAGTGTACTAATCATACCAACAAACAAATGCATGTGAGGGAGGAGCTTTCTGCAGCTTCTCTCTGAAATACATCACATTGGGTAATAGGTAAAATGCAATGATTCTGGCTTAGTAGTAAACTTACCAACAAATGCACGCCAATGAGGGAGGAGCTTTCAGTAGCTTCCCTCAGAAATACTTCACATCAGGTGATGGATTAAATATTAAGACTGTGATGGTGTACCAATCATATCAATAGAAAGATGCAAGTGAGGGAGGAGCTCTCCGTAGCTTCTATCCGAAATACACCACATAGGGTAAATAATGAAATACAATGATTTTGGCTTTGTAATAACCATCCCAACAAACTAAGGCAAATGAGGGAGAAGCTTTCTGTAGCTTTTCTCAGAAATACTTCACATAGGGTAATAGATGAAGTGTGTTTATTCTGGCTTTGTAGTAACAATACTAACAAACAAATGCAAATGATGGGGCAACATTCTGTAGCTTGCCTCAGAAATACTTCACATCAGGTAATGGATGAAATGTAATAATCGTGTCTGTGTACTAATCATACCAACAAACTGATGCAGGTGAGGGAAGAGCTCTCTGCAGCTTCTCTGTGAAACACATCACAAAGGGTACTGGGTGAAATGCAATGATTATTACTTTGTAGTAACCATACCAACAAACAAACGCAAATCAGGGAGGAGCTTTCTGTAGCTACCCTCAGAAATATTTCACATCAGGTGTTGGATGAAATGTATTGATTGTGTCTGTGTACAAATCATACCAACAAACAGATGCAAGTGAGGGAGGAGATTTCTACAGTTTCTCTCTGAAATACATCACATTGGGTAATGGATGAAATGCAATGATTCTGGCTTTCAAGTAACCGTACCAACAAACAAACGCAAGTGAGGGAAGAGCTTTTTGTAGCTTTTCTCAGAAATATTTCACATAGGGTGATAGATGAAATGCGATGATTCAGGTTTTGTAGTAACCATACCAACAAACAAACGCAAATGAGGGAGGAGCTTTCTGTAACTTACCTCAGAAATATTTCACATCAGATAATGGTTGAAATGTAATGACTGTAGTAACCATACATAGGGTAATGGATGAAATGCTATGATTTAGGCTTTGGGGTAACCATACCAACAAACAAAATCCATAAAGGAAACGTAATGATTGTGTCTCTGTACTAATCATACCGAACAAAGGGATTCAATTGAGGGATTAGCTTTCTGCAGCTTCCCTCAGAAATAATTCACATCAGGTAATGGATGAAATGTATTGATTGTGTCTGTGTACAAATCATACCAACAAACAGGTGCAAGTGAGGGTGGAGCTTTCTGCAGCTTCTCTCTGAAATACATCACATATTGTAATTGGTGAAATGCAATGAATCTGGCTTTGTAGTAACCATACCAACAAACAGATGCAGGTGAGGGAAGAGCTTTCTGAAGCTTCTCTCTGAAATACGTTTTATAGTGTAATAGATGAAATGCAATGATACAGGCTTTGAAGTAACCATACCAACAAACTTATGCAAATGAGGGAGAATCTTTCTGTAGCTTCGATCAGACATACTTCACATCAGGTAATGGACGAAGTGTAATGATTGTGTCTGTTTACTAATCATACCAACAAACAGATGCAAGTGAGGGAGGAGCTTTTTGCAGCTTCTTTCGGAAATACTTCACATAGGACAATAGCTGAAATGCAATTATTCGTGCTTTGTAGTAACCATACCAACAAACAAACACACATCAGGGAGGAGCTTTCTGTACTTTTTCTGAGAAATATTTCCCATAGGGCAATAGATTAAATGCAATGATTCTATCTTTGTAGTAACCATACCAACAATCAAACGCAAATGAGGGAAGAGCTTCCATTAGCTTCCCTCAGAAGTAGTTCACATAAGGTAATGGATGAAATATAAGGATTGTGTCTTTGTACTAATCATTCCAACAAACAGATGCAAGTGAGGGAGGAGCTTTCTGCACCTTCTCTCTTAAATACATAACATATTGTAATAGATGAAATGCGATGATTCTGGCTTTGTAGTAACCGTACCTACAAACAAACGCCAATGAGTGAGGACCTTTCAGTAGCTTTTCTCAGAAATATTTCACATAGGGTGATAGATGAAATGCCATGATTCTGATTTTGTAGGAACCATACCAACAAACAAACCAAATGAGGGAGGAGCTTTCTGTAGTTTCCCTCAGAAATATGTCACATCAGGTAATGGATGAAATGTAGTGATTGTAGTAACCATACATAGGGTAAAGGATGAAATGCAATGATTTAGGCTTTGGAGTAACCATACCAACAAACAAAATCCATAAAAGAAATGTAATGATTGTGTCTCTGTACTAATCATACCAAACAAAGGATTCAATTGAGGGATTAGCTTTCTGCAGCTTAACTCAGAAATAATTCACATCAGGTAATGGATGAAATGTAATGATTGTGTCTGTGTACGAATCATACCACATAGTGTATGCTGCCGTGGTGTGTGCCTCGCCCTTGCCTTCGGCTGTAATTGGCACAGTGCCCGAAGGGCTCAGTCCCTCCGGAGGCCTTGCGCCACCACTGTTATTCCATCTTTGCCACGTATCACGGCTCTGGCATTGTCTACACTGACGGTTCGATGGTTGCTGGTCGTGTCTTTTATGCCCTAACTCTAGGGGACCATTGTGAACTACTTTCATTGCCGGTTGGCTCAGCTTTTACACTGCTGACGTGGTCACCATCTTTTGAGCTCTAGAGTATCTCCGCTCCTGCTCAGGTGAGTCCTTCATTATCTGTGGTGATTACCCGAGCGGATTACCAGCTCTCGACCAGTGTTTCCCTCGTTCTCGTCTGGTGATTCCTATCCAGTTGTCCCTGCATAATCTTGCCCGTTGCGGCAGATCTGTTGTCTTTGGAACCCAGGCCATTTTGGGATACCTTGCAATGAAACTGTTGACTGCCTGGCGAAAGAGACCACCAGTAAAGCATCTCTGGAGAGACTGATTTGCCGGTGACTGATTTGCGGGCACTATTACGCCACGAAGTTTTAGATTTATGGGACAGTGATTGGCGCAAACTGCCCATGCCAAACAATCTCCGTCATAACAAGGAGACGATGACTGTGTGGTGGTCATCCATGCGATCCACCGCAGGGACTCAGTCATCCTTTGCTGTCTCCGCATTGGCCACACCTGACTGATGCCCAGTTATTTCCTGTGTCGTGAGGATCCACCTCTTTGTCGTTGTGGGGTGTCCTTGACAGTGGTCCATATTCTGTTGGAGTGCGCCCTTTTAACTGTGCTCAGGCAGACTTTTGCGCTGGCTGAAATGCTCTCTGCGCTTTTAACTGATGACTGTTCCATAGCGGACTTAGTTTTGCGTTTTATTCGGGCAGGGGGATTTTATCGCTTAATGTAAATGTGTGTGTTTTTGTGTTGATTCTGGCCTATGGGCTACGATTTTAGTCTGCTTTTTTTAATGTGTTTCTCGGTGGTTGGCTTTTCCTTTTCTGTTTCTATGGTCGGCCACCCACCGTCACACTCCGTGCGATTTTAGTTCGTCTTGTCTGGTCTTTGTCTCAGTTTCTCTCGTTCTGTGTCATCTGTCCTCTCGTTTGTTGATTGTTCTTATTCTCTGTGGGTGTTTTTAGTATTAGAAAAAGGGACCGATGACCGTAGCAGTCTAGTCTCTTTAACCCCCACAAACCAACCAATCCTAAGATGTCTACCTCAGTTGGAGATGAAATGTCAGAAATAATTTTATTCATCAACCGTGCCGTCCTCCCACAAGCCAGTCCAGAAGTTTTGACTAATGTGAACAGTCGCTGTGAAAGCCTATGTTGTGTAAATGTGTGCTTGTCTCCTGAAGTGTACCTGGTGAAAGGAGGAGTAGGAGGTGGGTTAAAGCTCGTGGTGTGAGTAGCTTCGCAGTATTGTCTATCCTTCACGTAATATGTGTTTTCATTCTTGATAAAACACTGAATATTAGTCATCGACAAAGTTTTTTGTTGTAGCTCGTGTATTTAGAGGAAACAGCACTATCCTGGCGTACATGTTTCCTTGGGATTGAACTAGAATGTCATGAATTTCAGCCACAGTCTCCAACTGTTTTCACTATTTAACTTAAATTATTATTGGACCTGTCTGAGGAAATGTGTGTCAAGCAATGTACTTCAAAAGGCCTTTCTGCTGTGCTCTAAGTCCTCATGTTCATATACAGGATTGAAGCAGTTGAGAGTTGAGTGTTGAATCACGGTTCTGCACTAACCCCGATGACCACTGTCAGCACGTGTGGTGGCAGCTTGGGGGACATTCCATTCTTCCAGTGTTTTGGAAAGGCACAGTATGGCCAGAAAATGGTTATGACTGTAGGTTGCAGTTGATAGTGATTGAGGGAACTGTGACGGAACAACAACCTTTCAGATGTCGATAATCCTCGTGTTACATCTTGTATGACAGTATCGTGATGTTATTTCCAACACAACAGTGCTCATCCACACAGTGGTATGTGTATGTATCAATTGTATGCATGGTATTAGCTGCTCCCATAGTCAGCAATATCCTTAGATATGTTCCCTGCAGAGCATATGTGGCACGAGCTTGGACATAAACTCTGCCCCAGTGTCAGTATCCAGAATATTGTGGACCATTACAACTGTTTGAGGCCAGCTTGCCCGAGGAAGGAATCTAGTGGCCTTATGACACCCTCCCAAACAAACAAGTGTATGCAAGAAGGGCAATTGGGTGCATGTCATATTGATAAGTGAGCTCATACTGCCAAGTTCTTTGTAAATCTGACTCAATTTTGTAATCACTAAAGTAACATCACATACCGTCTGAACCCATGGCATTTCTTTTCTTTCTGTGAATTTCAATTTCTTAGTTGGGCAGTGTTTATGAACATCTTGGGCTGAAAGAAAATTAGCATGATATAGAGACGTAAAACTATTAGAGACGTAATTAAATGTAAAAGTGTCACTAAAAACATATTTAAAGTGAAAAGCCTGAAAAAACACCAAGTTGTGTGTCCAGAAAATCTGTATCACAATGGGTTAACAGTGAGCAGCAACTGCAACCAAATGGGAAAATTATCTTCTTCCGGCCCAGGATGTTGTAGCAGATTTTCTGCAACTTCACATTCCTAATGCTTCTGTATATTTTTTCCTGTTTCTACAAAGTCCATTCCTGGCAACTATAATTAAAATGATCCAAGTCACTGTCCTTCTTTGTATACTAAGGTGTCTGTCTGTAAATAATTTACTCTTATTTCTGGAGGCTTGGGCATTCCAATTCTTCTCTTAATATCCACTAGCTTTTGCCCTCAACTATGTTGGCACGGATCTTGAACCTGCATGAATTTTGAGTAGCCCTGAAGCTTATTATCCATAGGAAAAATGGATATAAAGAACTGAAAGTGAAGTTGTCAAAACGATGCAATGGTAAAGAATTGATATGTTTGTAAGCACAGATACAGATATTTGAAGTATGAAATAGCAAAACGCCTGGATAGGGGAACAAGCTAGTGGCGTATTTAATGAAAATACAAAAAATTAAAGAATCTGTAGTTACAAATAAGTCAGTTCTTTACTGTTGCACCCTTTTGACAGTGTCACCTTCAGTCTTTTATATCTGTTTTCTTGCTAATAAGCTTCAGGATATTTATGAACATTCATGTCAATGAAGTCGTTTGCTTAATAAGCTTATCAGTGACAATAGTTAAAGTAATTTGTGAATGAATTCAAGAATGTCTGTGGGTAATGGAATTAAACTGTTAACATTAGTAAGATTTTGGAAAGTTTCATCATCATAATACTATTTACTACTTTTTACTGATTTTTCTCATTTCTGGTCCCGGTTTGTTTTGTTTAGTTTTATAAAACTTCCACTGTCCTGATGTTTTTTTCTTCCAGTATAATGAAATGATGCTTATATGAAACTGAGTTGATCCACATAAAGCACTTGCAGTACCTTGCATGCCTGCATACAATAAAAAGTATTTAATATTGCATTTTTTGTAATCGGTTCAGCATGCAACTCTTTATACATAAACTGTCAGTAGCTGCCCACAGAGTTATTTTCAATTCTCCTGTAATTAAATAACATAAAACATGATAAATAGATGTAAAAACTTTTTATAATACGGAAAAATGCCTGTACACCATTATTATTTGCAGTATGTAGATAGTCACAGGATATGTGATGCATTCCCTTATGGATCTGAGTTACTGGGTACACATTTGTTTCCATACTATTCGGGCCCACATAGTTAAATGTACAGTTCAGTTTATCATGTTTTATAGATAATTTCACTTCAAAATTTCTCTGAGGGTTGAAATGCTTTTATAAATATGTAATGTTGGATCATTGGCTGTTGTCAGCTTAGCATATAATTTTAATGGTCTTTTATCCATTCTGGATCTTTCTGAACTCAACAGCTGTGAACAAATGTTGATTAAGAATGCAACCAACCATGAGTACTTCTAAGAGTATTAATTTAAATGCCATTACCAGTCTCAAGCTATTATGGCTGTCTACAGGTTTTTATTTTATTTACTTACTTTTTTTAAGTAATTGCAACAATGTGCTAATATACATGTATTTGATAAAATATAAAATGAAATACTTACATACCCTTGATTTGTTTTGTCGGTATCATTTAGGCTTTCTTTGGTCCTTAAGCATTTTCAGCATGACACACGAAGAGTTAAGAATGATAGACAATGCACTTCTTCTAAACAATCCACTGTGTTGTGCACACACTTCACAGTATTTTTCATCAGTTGCAGCCTTTGACAAGTACTTCACATGTAATGATTTTGCTTACAGTGAAAAGTCTATCCACTGACCAAAGATATCACTCATTTCTCAACAAGGAAACATCTCATCTACTGTAGGTTAAGTAAAGAATGTGTGGACAATGCAAATCTAAATAACAGAAAAATGCATTGTCCAGAAAAGTGCACTTCTTACAGGTGAGGAACTCTAATTGTAGCATGTCATAGGAGAAATTAACAAGAAGATTTATCAGGCTACTCTCGAGAAGCAATGGCATGTGTTTTGATTTTGGTCCCTGACAATATTCTTCAATTGATGTTAAGTTGGGCAGCTAGTGGAATAAGGATACCCTTGTTCAGAGTCCTAACACAGACCAATCATGTTTAATTTGTGTGAAAAGTGCAATGAACATTTTCAGGATTGTTTGTTAGCCAGCTGTAGTTGCTCATTTAGAATTTGCTGAGGTGAACTGAAGGTGTGAATGCATATTTCTAGTTATTTTAAGATGCCCATTTTCCTCCATAAGTTAGTTGTATATTTTGTTTGTAGATTACCTTTAGTGTTTGAAATGCTGTATCTATATTGAGGCATGTGAGTGGCAGTTGCAGATTTACTTAAATGTTTTTAGTCTAAAAGCATCCTTGTATTTATGATATCTTGAAGTTGCTGCCAGTCAGGCCAAGATAAAACCTGATGCAATTGTTACAATCAGTACTATATATTCCTCAGTTTTTAGAGACCCAGCCCAATGCTTTTGGTTTTATGTACTATGTTATGTTGCAGCATTTAGTGTGCATCTATGGGCTTAAAGTCGAAATTGTGCAAAAAATATTAGTAAGTTACCAGATTCAACCATAGAATGTTTATGAAATATTACATATGTCATGTTAATTGAAAGAGGAAAGAGTTTTTTAATTAACTAATCCATACATACAGCAATAACATCTTTTACAGTTGTAGATGATGATGATCTGCTGTTAATTTTGAAGTGTTTTGTACAATTTTTTATACACATTGCCAAACAATTTTACAATTTACGTAAAAAAAAATACAGTTTGTGTCGCATAACTACACACTGGGTGAGCGAATATTTGTAGTTTGGGCACTGCCTTTCAGCTGTCTTAAGTACCTTGACAATACTTTTAGCATCCCCTTGTATTCTTTGTGTTGTCTCTTTAGCCCATTTGAAAAAGCAGAGTCATTAGCTCACAACAATGTTAAGATGACAAAATTGTATTAAGTATGGAAATTATCCATCACAGACACTGCATGCAGAATTTCACATTATTTCTAATTAAATAATAATAATTTTTTCAATGCCTGCTTGATGTTACATAAATAATCATGGACTTTTTAGTATTAACTATTTGAGAGGTATGCTTCATTTTTTTTAATATCAGGGTATTAATTCATTCAAAAATTTATGGTGCAGTTTTATTCCTTTGTAGAAAATACTGTCTGCTGTTTTGTTTATCTTGAAACATGAGTCGGACAAAACTGACATTTACTCAGATCATGTGAATACTGCTGTTTGTGAGATAACTGCTTTGTTCTGTATAAGCCAAAAATATTGTTATTCAGTCTGATATTATGTAATTGCCCAAACTATGAGGTTTGTGGTGGGATTATTTGGGACAGAGATATTAGTATGTTGTGCAAACAATAATGTAAAATGAATGACTTACAGGGGATGATGTGAAGTTTGCACTATGTGCAGATTTAGACTGCTCAGCTATAACTGAAGTTGTATTTAACAAATGTTGAAAATTGATCTTCTACCTTAGACTTATAATTACCTTTGATGTTTACATTCTGTATGTAGCAAACATCACTACAGAAATCTGCCATTGCACTGCTTGTAAAAGTTGTAACTGTTTGATAGTAATTTGTCATGTTGACATAATGATTATTCCTTAATCTAGAATGTTTCTAGTTACGTAAGTACTTTTATTCATGTTATATAGTAACCTGTTTATACATTATGTATGTAAAAGTTTATTGTTCGCTAGGAAACTTAAGTTTGGGTCAACAGAATTCCCAACAGACAGTTATAATTTATGATAATAATTAAAATAATTTATGCACAATTATCATAAAATATTCAAAAATTAAATGTAAACTTAGTAACAATCAGATTAATGCTTAAAGACATTCTTTCCTTTCTTACTGTACACTGATTTCTGCAGGCATTTTTGAGTGTAAAGATGCCTTGCTGGTACCTGGTACTTAATGCTCTAAATGTTAGCTGTGTTAGCTTCAGTTTTGCTTGGTTACTTTATATTTGTATGCATCATATGGGACAAGTCAAAACAATACTACTTTTGTGTAAAACAAATGAGCTCTATATTCGCATGTTAACAATACTATCAGAGGTGATGACATTCTGTGATCATCTGAAACGTCATTTCTATGATGTTTCTGGATGTAACAGCAAAACTAGTGCTGCAATCGGGCTGATTTGACGATGGGACTAGTGCTACAATGGGACTGGCGTGAAGATGAAAACGTTCTTGAGTGGATAACCCTCTCTGGGGTGCAAGAATTTCTCTTGATAGGTGTGCAGCCACCAGGATTACGCTCTGTTCATAGCTGTATTGGACATTCCATATTTCTTAGACTCCTGGATCAATCTGTACTGCTATCACACTGTCTACCACACCCTGTTCTTTGTACCTCCCTCTGCAGGTGCAGTGGGTAACATGACACTTGTGAAGAGGCTACAGTTTCCTTTCCAAGAGAATATTGGTCCTACACAGACCCATCCTCACTCCACCCATGAACAACAGTTCTCAAATTTTATATGGATATGAATCTGTATGTGCATCAAAGCCCTTCTTATGCAGCACAAGACATGGGTAGCCAACATACGTTTGCGGCACTGTGAACTGTAACTTGACAGCTTACCACTACCTTATCCAAGACTGCCTCTAAAGTAGTGGCAACAAAGGCTGTGCATATGTGGCATGTACTTCTTTTTGAGAACATCCATCAAGGGTTTCAGAGTATTTAATTCTACAGCATTGAATGTGTCACGAAGTGCTCTTTGACCCAGTTAAGTTATAACATTATATAAATAACACACAGCAGAGTGAACAGTATTAATGGCAATGATAACAATGTCGATGACATGAACAACAATTATAATAGTCTATTCACTGGACAGTAAATTTGTAATTATTTATTTATTCTGTTAGATGAGTTGATTGTTAATCAGTGCAATGATGACTGCATTACCACCTGAAGCAAGACTGCTTAATACAAATTTCTGCTTTATTCAATCAATTTTTGGTGTGCACATATGTTGCTGCAACAATAAAGTAAAATTAAATGATATGATTGAATTGTTCATTTGATGGAATTCTGTATTCATTTGGATGTTAAATACACCAGTGTATCATTTCTTTAATGCCTCATCTGAATCCTTGTCACTATAGCCTTTTTTACCTCGAATTTATGTATAGCATTGCCTAACACTTGTTTGTAATTTAGTTTTCAAAGCTATAATTGTAAAAAAAAAAAAAAAAAAAAACATGTTGTTTGTGTTTAATATGTTGTTTTAGTTTAGTATGTTGTTTCACTGTTAGTATGTTCTGAACATTAAAGAATATTACTAACTATCCTGAAATACATTATTAAAGTTATCCCCTACTGTCACTCGCAGTGTTTTTTGTAAGTCATTGTAATATGTTGATGCTGATTTACACTTTTATGGCCACTTACCATTATTTTGTTACTGATCTCTTATAAAAGCAAATTCTTGATTTTTTATACATCATCTATTTTTATATCTTTATTGCCTGTTGCGGAAAGTGGATGTTAACAATGTTGTTGAATTATAGTGTAAGCAGCTATGCCTTCATCCAGAAAGAAATAAAAATATGTTTGACATGTATAGGTATTTTAATTCATCTCCCTAAGGATATCTCACATATAACTTATTTCACCTCTGGCAGTGTTTATTAATTTGATGTGGTAGTCAAGAAGCAACCTCAAGATGTAAAACAAACTCTTGCAACGTTTTTGTCCATAAAATTTGGAATTGGGAAGAAAGATAATGGTGGCAAGTGCTGTTATCAAATAGACAACACTGAAATGGTTGTATTTGAGTGGTTATACACTACATTAGAATTTTCCAATAATCAAAATTTCTTTTGTGACAGCATTATGGGATAATTTTCTCCTATTCCCACATGAGGGTGCACAGATAGCTTGAGCATTTGGGAGCTTCTTCCATACTCAGTTAAGAGAGTTAGCTCTGCCAGTAACACTGTGACAGTTTTTTACATACAGAGGATGACAGTGTGCGGTTCAACAGGCAGGTCCTGTCAATAACAGAGAAGCTGTTGAAA
Source organism: Schistocerca gregaria (assembly GCF_023897955.1). Classification (NCBI taxonomy): domain Eukaryota; kingdom Metazoa; phylum Arthropoda; class Insecta; order Orthoptera; family Acrididae; genus Schistocerca; species Schistocerca gregaria. Next base: position 588,891 of record NW_026061771.1, read on the forward strand.
GCTTGATTTCTCCCTAAAACCTTAAGGGGCAAGTAAATCTGAAAAACATATCTAAAAATTTCATAATCTTGTTCTGATTGTGTAGAAACAATTGTTACTCCTAAGTAACACTCGGACGCAATAAATAAGCCCTGTTGTGGTAAATAAATTTACACTCATATTTAGGGTACGCTAATTATCACATTCGTTTAGGGAGTGACTCGTTATCATGTTAAGGCACCATTTTCAAAATTTTAAGTGGTATGTAAAATCTTGTGGCTTTTGCAAACTGAAAAAGAGGAACTTGCAGTTTATTCCATGCCATCGACAGGAAAACTGTGAAGGCCTAATGATGTAAACAGAAAGGTATACTAGGGTTTAACCTCCCATTTATATTGATGCTTTCACAGTGCTCTCCCAGAAAGTGGGTGGTCACAAGTGCATGGCATACTGTCTCATCTGTTCCAAAACACAAATATTAGGGTATGAGATTGATAACCATTTACCATTCATTGTTCCACAGTGAGAAACACACGGTTGGTTGGCCCACACTTACTGATTACTTAAAATATGTTTTTAACAATTATGAATGTCGTTCCTCGGCGTGAGAGATAATAAATGCATTTCAAGTTCTTGTTAAGATTGATCACACTTATAACATTTCCAGTTAAGGGTAATAGTATGTAATTAATTCGTAAGGACATAGTTTATAACCATGTTTTGGTGGAAATAGTTTAACTGTTCTTTACCATAGGGAGTCACATGTTGATGCTGGGTTCTGTACTGCACTGCGGTACTTCAAATCTGATTTGTGACAAATATTAAATGGTGTCTCTGTACAGGTTGACTTGTCATTTTCCAGCTAAGTCTCTTTACTTTTGACTATTTTGGAGACTATGTCATTATTGTGACACAACATCACATTGCAGCTTAAAATATTTGTAGCACCAACATTTACAACTCAATTTTTGGACAGACACTGTGTACATATATTATTTTTGAGATGATATTGTCCCTTCTTTTATACCTCCATTGAAAAATAGTTTAGGTAATTTCCTCTATGTATCCGCCTGACCCCAGGTAAAACCATCCCTCCTATGGGTCCGTCTATGTCCCCCTCACTTCCATACATAAAATGGGGTTCACTGAACTTAAAAATTGAAACTATATCTCTTTCTGTGTCAAAAGTGTCTACATAGCATATTTAAGTTTTACTTGATACATGGGTTTCCTACTACTTTCCATTCTGTCACTCTTACTGTGCCTTTCACTGAGTCATACCTTCCCTCTATGTTATATTAACATTTAATAACGTGCTTTCTCTGATACAAACTTAAGATTAACTACAGACTGTTCATTAAGACCTCATTTGCTGTTACACATGGAAATGTTGTTATCCAGTTTGTTCTTATCAGTAGAGTTGTGTACCACTCATTTTGAAATCATGAAGTAGTACTGAGAATACAGAAGTTTCCTTTAATTTGTTACTTTTCCTCTCAACTACTTTGTCATATACTAGGTATATATGTGATACAGCAGCTTTTCACTTTCCACTGAGAACACATCTATCTTTTTGTTAATCCCAGTTGAAAAAAACATTAAATTATCAAACTCAAAACCTTTATTTATTTTGTGTCAAACACTTTATGCCCAATTATGTAACATATGTATAACTATCAGCTTTTTCATACACTTTGACACATATAAGGTTCACACACAAGTTACTAGCATTTTCGTTTTGCATGTTGCTACGGGTTTCTTTATCAATTGCCATTTTAATTTGTAGTTCATTGTTGCTATCTCAGTTTACATTTTGACATTTGGAGATAGTGAGTGGAGCTGTGGACACTAGAAAGTGGAGTGCCAAATGGAATAATCTGAACATTTTCTTCTTGAGTTCAGTAGAGGGGTGACAGCAGTGAAGGCAGCCAGAAACATCTGCACCATATGTGGGGATAATGCTATTCATCAGAGCACAGCAAGAATATCGTTTTCTCGTTTAAAGGAGGACCATTTTCACATTAGTGACCCACTAAGTTCATAAAAATGCGAAGGCCTTTCTGAAGATCATGGAAAGATTAATCCACAGTGATACATGCCAGTGTATTCAAGATCTGGGTCATTGATGATCATGATCATTCCACCACTGTGCAAATTTTGCATGCAACAGAAAGGTTACAAAATGAGGTGTATGAGTACCGCATGTCCGAAGTGAAAACAGCGAAAATCATTTGGTGGTCATATCTATCTCTACTTGCTCATCATCAAGTGGCTCATGAAATACTGAACATTACAATTGTTGTGGGGTTAGGGGTCAAACCCGGGACTCCACATGGCAGACCTGAAGCTGGGACCCACCACACCATATTTCGTCAGGAGAGCGAGCAAGTTCAAGAATTTTGAGAGGCAGTGCAGAGTGATACAGTGGTATTCAGTAACATTGCTTTATTCAGCTAATTTACAGTATTTGATGGTGAAGCGTAGTGTCAGCTTGCTGCCCGCCCGATGTCCTGCAAGTCCAGCCGGGTCAGCAGACTCCTGGTATGCCGATGCCGCTGCTGTTGTTATCAAGGCTGCCTGCCAACGGAACTTGGCCGCCGCTCTCCCGGTCACCACCCAGCGATGCGTAGCGCCTTGCGACTTTCTCCGCCCCATTAGGCCTGCTCTGTCTGACCAAGGGATGAAGGTGGATGTACTGGTCACCCGTAGCCCTCAGGCCACCGCTGCTCCCAACACGTGACCTGACTCAAACCCACGCGCACCTGGATTCTGTGCTGAAATTTTCCGCTAATGGTGCTTGCCGGATGGCAACACCCACTGCCATCTCTGGCACTGTCGTAGCGCTGCTCTGCTACCCTCAGGGTACGCCTCGCCCAGTCCCAGTATGCCAGGTGGGAAGCAAACTTGGCCACTACACTAGAGTGGAACTGAGTCCCTCCTGGACCTGCTGCAGACTTCTCTCACTGCCGTTTTTCAGGCAGACCGTGCTATCTCCAAGTGGAAGGATGCCATTCCACCCTCCCCTGGCGTTGTGTCCCCCTATGCAGAATATAGCCCAAGCAACAACATAGAAACAAAGTAGAAATTTATACAGAATGCTTATAATATTGCTGCCAGACTGGCCACTATAAGCATAGAGCAGCACAGGTCTGTCCCGACGCTCCACTGACCTGGCAGACCCTGTCAAGCTAAACTTGCCCATCTATTTATATTGGTTTCTCCCTTGCTTCTGACATAGTGTCAGAGAGAGACAGGAACAATTGTAGGGATAAAATTCCTACAGGTCAGCCATTTACAAATATCCACTCCTGGCTCTGGCCTAGTGCCCCACCTCATACATCCACTAACTAAGAGCAACACTGCAGTTTCCTACCTTGTTGTTGCTCCACTCAAAACAAATCATGCATGCAATACCGCTGTCGCAGCTCTGCGCCGGCAGATGCCATGTTTACCTTGCCTGGCCTGCTGGCTGTCGTCCGTTACGGGACTCTGCCAGCAGCCCCAGATTTCATCCCCCAACAGCGCCTTCATTGAATTTCGAAAAAATTTCCCTTTCCCTTGACTAGACTGACACTAGTGCAGCACTATCCTGGTGATGAAAAATTGTGTCTGTATTCTAACATAAGGAAAAGAAAGGATTGGTTGAGGCCAAACAAAGGAGCAACATCCCATACAAAAATCAGCACGCTTTCACAAAAGATAATGTTATGCATCTAGTGGGACGACGATGGTGGGGTATATTATGAATTGCTTCCGCAAGATGTAACCATCGTTGCTGACATTTTCTGTCAACAGGAAAGATGTCTTGCATATACAGTCTAAGAACAGCAACCAGGAAGTCCACGTGAAGCAATACTGATCCCTGAAAGAGCCTGCCTGCATTCCATACAGTATTTTTTTGTCAGTCTAGCAAAAGTTGGGTTGGGAAGTCATGTCACACCCAACTTATTCACCTGATCTTGTGACTCAGATTTGAGCCTTTTCCACTCTCTATCAAATAACCTTCATGGAACTTCCCTTTCGGATTAAAAAAGTGTTCTGAACATGACTCAATGAATTCTTCACCAGAAAACCATGCCATTTCTATTTCGCAGAATCGAAAATTTCCCCAATGTTTGCTGTCCATTGTAAGCACTGAAGGATGATATATTATTGTACGCTGAAGTCTCTGTTATGTTTATTAAACCTATAGAAAAAGTATACAAACTAATGCACCAGCTACGTACCTGCGTTGGGGCCTAGCGCAATGGTTATCATATAAACATGACGTAGAAGGTTGTTGGATCAAAAAACGACAAATGAAACTTTTTTTCAATTTACAAATCCGATCAAAAGAATGTGATTATTATTTTTATTCAATTAATTCGTTTACATGTAATTTTTGATATTATTGTTTGTTTTATTTACCCTATTTTTCTTTCTGTCATTCTTTTTTCTCCTGGAATCTGCCTGTGTCACCTATAATGTGGAAATAATTGTTAATGTGTGTGTGTGTGTCCGTCTCGAGTTGCTTCATAGAGGTTAGCTTTAACCACCATAAACAAAGCAAGTGCGATTTTTAAATCTGCACAGATTGTTGATTGCTATTCTCTCTGATGCATTTCACATCATGGGGTTGTGGTTAGCTTAGGACACAAATTTGAATTCAGGGCTTTGTCTGCCATGGTTGTCATTTCTCACTTAGAATCAGCTGTCCATAGACCATCTCACATTTCCAATGTACCTGGAAGTGGCTGCCTCCGACATTACTTTGCATTAATTGGTGCATAGTAATGACGTAAAACAAATTAATATTTCTACTTTGACAGTTCTCTGCAATTTATTGCATAATTTGGTAAACCGTACTGTTTTTTCTGACATGCTCTGGTGGTTTCCAGTGATTAAGGGTGTCAGTGTGGTACTGGTGTGCAAGACTCACACTCCCTCTTGGCTATCAAACTTACTTGGAGTTGCTTCGCTGATCATCTTTTCAGGATAGCCACCTGTGATGTCCTGCACGACTTCTTCTCTGAATATAGGATGCTACATGGAGGAAATTTTTTATACTTTAAAATATTCTTGAGTGTACGGAGTTATTTTAAAACTCAATCTCACTGTATTTTCATGACACACAACAGGTTCTGACAGACCAGAAGGTTCCAAGCTTACAAAAAATGTTTTAGCTGTATGAAAACTATCACATTCATTTTTCCATAAATACAGTCTACAAATCTCACACAGTTTAACAAGACAACTGTCTGGACCTTAATTATTGATTCTTTCTCTTACATTCGTAATTGTCCCTTCTCTTCTTTCAACAACATTCAAATGTTCACACAGTAATGTTTCACGTCGCACGGAGTGCGGCGCGTTTATTCCTTGAGCTGGACGTGTAACTCCAGGTGACTACCTGCCCACGCCGATCATCCGTCCCATACACGTCCGTCCTGCACACACACATAACTGTGGTGCAGTAGACACAGTTCTACTCATCTCTAAAATAAAACGTGTTCAAGACGGTGGAAATACGAGGGTCTCTAGAATTTACTCCGAAATTCTTTAGGCATTACAATGCCTTCCAGAATTCTGGAAGTTAGAAAAGTATAATTATCAAATTGTCATTACTTCAACACCCCCCCCCCCCCCAATCAATTTAATAATTTCCTAAATTGCCCATAAAATTCACTATCCCCAGCTTTTGACACAGTCTATTGAAACGTGCACTCTTAGCTAATTTTGGTAAAATATGTGCCATTTGTTCCTCGGAGCTAATGTATTGAACATTCAGATGGCCTTTGTTGTACAGCTCTTGTGTAGAACGGATTTCACATCCACATGCTTCAGTCATCTATGTTCCCATTTCCGTAATTGACAGATTCTTCAAGAAGATGCTTAAGCCATGGGGTGTCTGTCATAGCTGTCGCCGAAGCTGGATATTCTGCTTCTATTTCCTAGTGAAACTCATCTGTCTCCTTGTCACAAGAAACAGTTTTTCAAACAAAAAACTATAAGAAAGTGAAGAAGACAGAAGATCTACAACATAACACAGTCAGAATCATCATAGCAGTAATAGCATTTAAAATTTCCTTTTTTGTAACACAGACCAACATCAAGTCTCCCTTTAATATATCAAAGAATTCATTTCAAAAATTTCTACTCTAATTCTGTTGGTTTACTTTGCTGTCTACTAAAATAGTTAAGTGATGCAGTTCGTCTGGTCATAGCTGTCATTTCCTTCATAAAACTTTCAAAAGTTTTTTTTTAGTTTGCATACAAGACTTTTCTTAATCTTTACACCAGGTCTCAATGCAGGAATCAATTTTGTACATCTGTTTGTTCCATAAATGAATTATGTTCCTTCACCACACTAAGGAGCATTCTTAGTGTTGTGAATTGAGCAAGTGGAGTATAGTCATATCTCTTTCAATATTTCCAGACATGTCTATTTTTACTTTGAACATCCCCTTACTGTCAGTTATACTTTTATTTGCTGTAAGTGGTGCATAAGTCAAAGTTCCATTAGATGACTGAGAGCCCAATTATTCCTTTATTGCTTTTTCCCATTCTTCTTCTTCTTCTTTATGATGCCTAACCTGAACGTCTTCAGACTTCTGAGGTAAGTTTTCCCACGAATGTTTTTGCATTCAAGGGAAACATTGCATAATCCTTGAAAAACCTAAACTTTCTTGTTATTCTATTGCTTTTCCACAAAGTTTCTGCTCGCTTCCACTTCTTCTGACATTGTGGGCCTTGAGTTACCTTCAACAGCTTGCACAAAATCAAGGACTTCAAAACAGAACTAACTTTGAGGAAACTAAAGAATGTTCTGAATTACGTTGTTCACTTGAATGGTCTTCTTCAAGATCCAATCATCACTGGTTTCACCTTCAAATAGAAACTTATCTTTTTCAAAAATTACATCTCTCCCAAATACAACTTTGTGTTGCTTGGTGCACCATATTCTGTGGCTAATAAGACAGTTTCCAGTCACGAAACATTTTAATGGGCTAGTTCCTTTTCAATACTTTCCTTGGAATGTGCCACTATGCAACACACCCAAACTCATATTTGTTCAAATTTGGCTTTCTTCCAGCCGATAGCGTTTCTAGAATTTGTGCATCTAAAACTGAAGTATAACTATGGTTAATGATAAAAGTATCTACCAGTAACTTTTGACTAAAATGGCTTTCAAACTTCGCGTCCAAGAATTGTGCAATGAGCCTTTTCAATGACAGTATGATTTAGTCGCTCTGCCACTCCATTTCGTAATTGAATTTGCAAATATACTCATGACCGTTGTCACTTTTTAATCTCCTGATTTTCAGCAAATACATACTTTGGAAATACGAAGCAAGAATTGTTACCAATATTGTATCGACCACCATGCCATACAGTTCAGTGAGCAGACACATGGGTATTATATACTGTAGGACTGTAGGTTTCTGAGTGTTTTTCTCGTGAATGGCTAGCCATCTGGCCGTATGGCTGGGGCATTGTAACTCTATGGGGTAGTGCTGCCAACACATGCCATCCCACTCTTAACTTCATTTCCCAACCCTCGCACTCCCCTTGTTAGTGTGTGTGTATACACGATTGAATCATTTCTGTGAGCAGCAGCTATAGCTATCACCCTTTTGAATTGAACCCGCTGAATTTTTAAAAACAAGCATCAGCCAGCCATTTATAGTTTATGCACTGACAATCAATTATTTAGTGAACCTGACACTAGAAGAGCACCTTTTAGTTTTCATTTGAAATTCCAGTCCACAAACTATGCTTTCAACATAAATTTCTCCAACCTTTATTCATATTTGATTCACCAGTTCATTCACATCCATCAAAGAACAGATTAATTAACTAAATATCCTGTTACCCTCAAATCCAGAAACCAATCCACTCTGCCACCTGGAAAACTTCCAGTAACAGCTGAGAAAGAAAAATTATTTTCATTTCTGTTTATTTTTTGGAGAGATATAGCTAAATTTGCAGAACTATACTTCTATGCATTTGTGGCAATCTAACATTGTATTTTTCCCCAATAATGGCATTGTTTCCCACATCTGTAACACATATATTGGGTTGGTACATAAGTTTGTTCCGTTTTTCTGTATGTTTGATAAACACAACAGATACACATACACACCCTACTCATCCATAATATATTCTCCTTCACTATTTACAACAGTCTATCAATGCTGAGATAACTTTTCGATTCCATGACTGTAGAGTTCGAGTGGTTTTGAGGTGAAGAACTCGTCGAGCCATGGTAGGAGCACCTTTTGCATCCGGCAAAGCTTAGCTTGAAGTTTGTTCGATAGGGAGCAGGAAAAACTGAGGGTGGAAGATCAGTTGAATAAGGTGAGTGCAGAATGACCTCCCAACCCAACTCTAGTATAAGGTTTTTGGTCAGTCTAGCAGAATGGGTGAGGGCGTTTTCGTGGAGTAGCATCACTTTTCGCAGTCTGCCTGGTTGTTGTCCTCGAATTGCATCCACAAGATGTCTCAGTTACTGACAATAAATATCATCAGTGATGGTTACATCTCGGGGAAGCAATCTGTACTACACCACACCATCACTGTTCAACTAGATGCATAATATTATGGATGCATGCAGGCTTTTATATGGGGAGTTGCTGCTTTGTTTGGGGGCAACCATTCTTTTCTTTTCCTTATGATCTTAGGATAAAGACACCATTTCTTGTCACCTATAAGGCTATAACGATACAAGTTAGGAATGGTCAACGTTGCTTTCAAGCAAACTGATCACTAACAATGAGAAAAGCACATACATCCACCTACTGATTTATGTGTTTTCGGCTTAGAGCATGTGGTACCTTTTTTCAACCTTCTCCATTGCATGCAAATGTCGCACGATGGTAGAATGATCACAGTTAATAACATTTGCCAGTTCTCGAGTTTGCTGACATTGATTATTGTGGGTTAATGTGTTTAAACAATCTTTATGAAACTTCGACTGTCTTCCTGAATGTACTGAATCACTGATGTCAAAATGATCCTTCTTAAAACGAGAAAACTGCATTCTTGCCATGATCTGTCTCATGGAATTATCCCCCTCCCACATGTGGCGTGAATGTTTCTGACTGCCTCTGTAGCTGTCATTCCTATTGAACTGTAATAGAAGAATACATCAGAAATATTTAGATTTCTCCACTAGGCACTCCATTTTCTAGTGTCCAAACCTCCACTCATTATCTCTATATAACAAAATGACAATATGTGAACTCATATAGCAACAGTGAATTACAAAGTAAAAAATGACAACTCCTAGCATCCACAATATCAACTAAAATCTTATTTTAGACAAAGCTTTGGCTGCATCATACATAGCTTGAGACTTGGTTGTCTCTGAATACATCCTTTTACCTTGCTGTCAGATCCTGTCGACGATGGCAATTCATTTACTGTCCAGTTGTTACCTTTAGAATTATTAAGTTTTGCTTCTTTGTCTAGTAATCTACCCTTTAAGAAATTCGGTTCCAATTCCTCACTTGAGAAGGTATTCAGAGCAGTAACAACTACTTCGGATTCTGGTGGAATTGTTTGTAAGAAACCGCATACTATATCAGTTCCTCCAATATTATCATCCGATCCTTCAAAATACCCATTAACTTACGAAACTCCAAAAAATTAATTTCAAGAGTTATTGTCATTTGCATTAATCTTTAAAGGTCGTTCTTAATAAAAGCCATACCTTTCAGCTCAAATGTTTGAATTAATGTATTTCTCATTTTTGGTGTAGGCCTACTCCAAGCAACTTTGTGAAATTCTTTGGATTACTTGAGACTTACACTTCTTATCGGTTTTGCCAAGCTCTCCTAGAAGAGTTTGCTTCCACGCACACTATACAGCTGTCTCAGCCATGTCCATGTATCTCTTTCACACAAAACTCACTTCCAGCTCACATAGAAGTATTTCAGTCCTAAATTTTCAGTTGCTAAAGTTCTTCCCATTAAATAACAGTACCTTGTATTCCTCCTCCTCTTGAGCCATGACTCTAAATTAGGTACTGGATTAATTTTTTCCACCTTTATTTGTTGTACTGCAACACCTGGCACCTGGGTCCATGACCAGTTGCTAAGAAAATAACAGTTATTTAGGATAAGTAATTTCAACTCGTTACTTCACACAATTTACAATTACAACCACGGGACAACAATGAAGACAAAATACAAACAGAGCGAAGAAACACAGAAAAAACACATAAAAAAGACAAAGAGAAAATAACTCAAAGGATTATTATTACATTATCGTCATTTCCACACACTTTGTATTAGATAGGAAACTCCATGTCCAAACAATGAACAATGGCACCATTTAACCAAGATACAAAACAGCCTACCACCACAAGTAAAAAACATAGCCTTGATTTTAGAAATCTGAAATCATTAACTGATCATTGCTTTGCATTGTGTGAATTTTTGGTCCATATGTGTACAGTGAAATATCAAACAAGCTGCAGTGCATGAATGATTTTTATAAAATTAATAATCACTGTGAATGAGACTTTTATACAATGTGTGGCTATCTCCATACTGTTGTCTTTGTCCATGTTTGTACTGTATTGTAACACTCTTTTGGTCTCCTTCAACTATTATTTATGCTACTTGTCAACTCAGATTATACAACCTGGGTCCAGCAAAAATTGTCATTTTAACAGCCCTGGACATCTGCTGCCGTTTAGGTTACGGAATCTTCTTCTTGATACAGTTATGAAGTGTAGTGGTATGACCGAGAGGGAATTTGTTCTCGCTTGATATGGCTAATCACTATATGACACTGTTTGTCGTCTATCTTGATATATACACTCCTGGAAATTGAAATAAAAACACCGTGAATTCATTGTCCCAGGAAGGGGGAACTTTATTGACTTACACCTTCTAGAGCACGTTGAATGGCACGGGATACATGCGGACGTGCAATGTCCTGTTGGAACAGCAAGTTCCCTCGCCGGTCTAGGAATGGTAGAATGATGGGTTCGATGACGGTTTGGATGTACCTTGCAATATTCAGTGTCCCCTCGACGATCAGAGGGTGTACGGCCAGTGTATGAGATCGCTCCCCACACCATGATGCCGGGTGTTGGCCCTGTGTGCCTCGGTCGTATGCAGTCCTGATTGTGGCGCTCACCTGC